>NW_015152429.1:33923-34603 GCF_000732505.1 Cyprinodon variegatus
GTGTGATTATTGTCCTTGTGGTTGTAACCTCCTACATACACCACTGGATGTACTGTAGCCTGTCAGCATTCTGTTCCACATCAGTGCGATAGTTGGTGGTCGCAGCCTATCTGAACATATTCCACTCAGTGCACTCCCAACATTCCTGCAGTGCCGACAAAGAACCTTTAGGCCACACCCTCACCTTCTTGACCACAGGCTTTGCTCTGGTGGGCAACGGCTGGCATGCAGGAATTAGCCTCACAGAGAGGTGATCTGAGAAGCCGAGGTGGGGCGGGGGGCTGCTCTAAATGCTTTCTTGTGGTATGTATAGATCAATTAGACAAATTCTTTCTCTCCTCTTGTGGCAAAGTCCACATGTTAGTGGGAGTTTGGAAGCACAGTCTTCATGTTGGTATGGTTATAGTACCCAACAACAATAAAAAATGGCCTCTGGTTGTGTGGACGTCATGTTACTGATGGCTTGGGAGAAAACACTCAGGGGTTGTTTGATGTTGGCACTAGGAGGGGTAAAGATGGAAGCAGTGGTGATGCTGGTAGAGAGAACGGTCTGCATCTCACAGTCATGATCAATATCTGCTGAGCAATGGCTGGATACCAGAGTAGCGTTGTTACAGATTTATCATTAATTCAATTCAATTCACTTCAGTTTATTTATATTGTACCCATTCACAACGCAT
>NW_015152429.1:36186-38489 GCF_000732505.1 Cyprinodon variegatus
AGCAGTCTAAACCAAGTTCAGATTCTATGGCTACCTCATATGCTGCCTCACCTTCCAGAGATAAACTAATGGTAGTTAGAGGAGTGCTAATGATCTCATTTTTAATAAGGTCAATCTTATTTAAGAGCAGGTGGGATGGACGGTTCAACAGAACTATGGCTCTGGGTGAGTTTGGCAATGGTATTAAAAAGATATCTAGGATTATTCTTATTCTCCTCTATTAATGAGGAGAAAAATGCTGCTCTTGCTTTATGAAGGGTCGTCTTATACAGCAATAAACTATGTTTTCCATACTAGGAAAGATTCCCGCAGGCCTGTGGAGCACGATTTTCTCTCCAGTTTCTAAGCATTTTGCTTCAAAGTGCACAGCTCTGCATTAAACCAAGGAGGCAGCTTTCTGTTTTTAAAGTTTTTGTTTTTCAAAGGGGCTGCATTGTCTCAGGCAGTAAGCAGAGAACTAGCAACCACATCAACAAAATCAGCAACCTGTGAAGGGGAGTAAAACTAAGCTTTTGCACTCTGCAGCACTGCTCAGTGACACAGAGGAGAGAGAAAGTGAAACAGATCCTTTAAATTTTATAACTGCACTCTTTGATAGTGATCTGCTAAAGTGAAAACCCTGAGTGAGAAGTGAGAACTCTGTTAAATAATCAACAGGGAGCCAGCTTTCTATTTTTATAGAAGAAACAACTTCCATAGCTCAAGCTTGGTTCTCTTCCATCCGCAGGAGAAAAGAGACCCCCTAACTTGGTTTTCACCCCCTTATATACTAAATCCACACCCCCTTAGGCTCCATAAGTCACGCCCAAAGTGAAGGATTGCAGTTTGTCATTGTCCATATAAGGTAACCGAAATACACATAGCAGCACACATTTAACAGTATACAGCTCAGATTCCTAATCTATCTCTAATCCTGCAGTATTATTTCCAAGAGGAACTTTTCCTGTACCAGACTGATTACCCGAGTATTTGGTCACAGAAACCTTATTTGGTTTAGTTAAGGCCTCTTTTAACTTAAGCAAATGAGAAATATGTTTTAGTGCTTTACCTGTTAAGTGAGAAAGTCAGCTCTAATCCAATGTGTCAAATCAACATGAACAGCTTTGATCGCATAAGCAGAATAAGTATAAATGTTGCTCTGGCCTTCATAAAGCTAACAGGCTCCAGTGACAGCAAATATCTCGGACAACTGTGCAGAGGCAGGAGAAGGCACGACCTCCTCTTAAATAAAAAAGTATTTGGTAAAATAAAATCATTTGATAAGCCATAAATCAATAACCTTTTAGTTAATTGATTCTTAAACTTCTGTGATTGCTCGTTAGGGAATAGTCAAAGGTCAAGCCCACCTACCTTTTTTAGTCTTGGATTATGAAACAAGGGTTAGGGTTAGTAGTCACATTTTATCAGCTAATGATGAAACACAGAGGTGTTAACTTATTAGTATATTAGTGTTTAAACATTTATTGAAATAATTTTTGTTTCTCTTTAAAAACAGTAGCTCAAGACATGTGTGCAACAATTGGCTTCTTGTTAGCTTGGTTTACACATTAGTAATCACATGAAATGATAATAAATCATCAAAAGCCAAATTTATTTAGTTGGAAACTCTTTCCCTCACTTTGCCAGATCTCCATTTTGGAAAGGTTAGGGCCCAGTCCCATTGCTCTTACTTGGTTCTGAGAACACTCCAGCGAGTTCCCTCGACAATGAAGAACACTGAATGAGGGAAGTGCAAGTGATGATTTTCTCACTTAGAAATGGGACACCACTAGTTGTAAAATTACATTCAAGCCCAGTAGATGGCGGTAATAAATAGCTTGTACACTTCTGTGATTTGTTCACCTATGTCATGCGTAAACACAACCTGACTCTCAACCTTCTGCATGGAAATTCTGTCTTACTCATAACTTTTCACTAAACAAATGCATAATATTGAACAACAAATTAATTACAAAATGTTAAAAGTTCATTTATGAGCCAGCACAGATTAATAAGGGTATCACAAAAATCTCTAAATTAAAAGACAATCATGGTAATATAAATAGCTTTTTGATGAAGTATCATTTTCCAATAAGATACAAGAAATGCAAATCAATTATACTGTGCATCCCCAATGGACTCTAACAGCTATTAAAATCATCACAATTTACTCCAACTTTCACCACCAAATAGTTTCTCAATGGACTGTATTTTCTTGGCACCAAATACAATAACAAACACATACGCAACAACTGTCAACAATCCAAATGCCTCCAACCAAGAGGCAAATTCTACTGGAACTCCATTTTTAATTGAATAGACTG
>NW_015152429.1:40710-41829 GCF_000732505.1 Cyprinodon variegatus
AGTTAGAAATGTCTTTATTCCATCATGTGTTTAAGGGGAGCTCAACCCATTCAGAATCTTCCCATAAGAAGCTAATTGTTTCTGTTCTTCCACAGAGTGGAGCATCACTATGAGATGATTCCTAGCTTTACGTCTGCCCAGCAGCAACAAGCCCAGCTGGTCTCCATATTCGTGGTCTGTACATGTACACCAAGTACTATTTTTATAGTCTTCTCCATGAAGCACTTTATGGACCAGGGGACCATTTCTCTGTCCAACATGGTTTTGGTGTTTGGTTCCATGATTTCACTTTGGTGTGTCCTTCATATACTATTCTGTTCCAGCTACTGGAAGACAACATTGTCACATTTGTGAAAAACGAGCTAAAAAAGATCCAGAAGGTTCTAAGTCCAGATGACCCTGAACACTCAGAGACTCTGGAAGATTATGAGGAGGTGTTTCAAAATGATTATGAAGAGCAGAGGAGGATCAGCAGCGAGGCACTGATGAAGATTACAGTGAACTTCCTGAAGATGATGAAGCAGGAGGAGCTTGCTAACCATCTGCAAAACAGTAGGAGATTTTCTATAAATATTTAACATTGGGGATAAATAAAAAATGTAATGTTGTAAAGAGATGGAATCACATTTACTGAAAGAATCTGTATAATTTTGTTTTCTTCCTGGTTTTACTTTTTGTTTTAATTTAGAGCTTCCTGCTTTAGTGTGTCAACCTAAACTTAAATCCAGTCTGAAGAAGAAGTTCCAGTCCGTGTTTGAGGGGATTGCCAAAGCAGGAAATCCAACCCTTCTGAACCAGATCTACACAGAGCTCTACATCACAAAGGGAGGCACTGGAGAGGTTAATGATGAACATGAAATCAGAGTGATTGAAGAAACATCCAGGAAACCAAACAGACCAGAAACAACAATCAGACAAGAAGACATATTTAAGGTCTCATCTGCAGGAGATCAGCCAATCAGAACAGTGATGACAAAGGGAGTAGCTGGCATTGGAAAAACAGTCTTAACTCAGAAGTTCACTCTGGACTGGGCTGAAGACAAAGCCCACCAGAACATCCAGTTCATATTTCCATTCACCTTCAGAGAGCTGAATGTTCTGAACAAGAAAAAGTTCAGC
>NW_015152429.1:42705-54621 GCF_000732505.1 Cyprinodon variegatus
TCTATGAATCAGACCTGACAGAGTGTGGCATCGATATCAGAGCAGCCTCAGTTTACTCAGGAGTGTTCACACAGGTCTTCAGAGAGGAGAGAGGGCTCTACCAGGATACAGTGTTCTGCTTCATTCATCTAAGTGTTCAGGAGTTTCTAGCTGCTCTTCATGTTCACTGGACCTTCATCAACTCTGGTGTCAACCTTATGCAAGAAAAACAAAGATCTAAACCATCATTCGTATCCAAGAAACCTAAACTAAGCTCTCTCCACCAAAGTGCTATTGATCAGGCCTTACAGAGTCCAAATGGACACCTGGACTTGTTCCTGCGCTTCCTCCTTGGACTTTCACTGCAGTCCAATCAGAGACTACTAAAAGGTCTCTTGACACAGACTGGAAGTCATTTCCAGACCAATCAGGAAACAGTTCAGTACATCAAGGAGAAGATAGATGAGAATCTGTCTGAAGAAAAAACCATCAATCTGTTCCACTGCCTAAAAGAACTGAAAGATGGTTCTCTAGTGGAGGAGATCCAACAGTATCTGAGTTCAGAAAGTCACTCAGTAGAACTGTCTCCTGCTCAGTGGTCGGCGCTGGGTTTCGTCTTATTGTCATCAGGAAAAGATCTGGATGTGTTTGACATGAAGAAATATTCCTCTTCAGAGAAGGTTCTTCTGAGGATGCTGCCATTGGTTAAGGCCTCCAACAAAGCTCTGTAAGAACATTAATTGTTACTGCATTTTTTTGTTGATGGTAAGAAACCTGTTAATGATGAGGTGAATTAGACTAATGTGGTTTTAGTTTATCTACAATTAGCCAGTTAACAACATCAAGTGATAATCATATGTCTAAATTAAAGTAAAATTTTCCAGGAAGAATATTGGCGAAATAAACATCATTCTTTTATGAACTGTTTAGTAAGATATTTTTCTCCCTGTCTCCTCAGACTGAATTCCTGTAACCTCTTACCGAGAAGCTGTGAAGCTCTTTCCCCAGTTCTCAGCTGCCAGTCCTCTAGTCTCAGGGAGCTGGACCTGAGTAACAACAACTTGAAGAACTCAGGAGTGGAACTTCTCTGTGATGGGTTGGGGAGTCAGAACTGCAAACTAGAAATTCTCAGGTAAAATGTTCTTGGTCCTGTTAAAATCAGATGTTATTTTTTAGGACTAAGATCTCCAATCAGAGATGTTATAATTATACATTTTTCAACTTTTTGCATGATGTTTTTATTCCTTATGAAGACTGCTATAGAAACAAATCATTAGTCTTATTCAACAAAACAAGATTGATGGTTTTCATCCAAGCAAATTAATTTGTCCTTGCAAAGGAGAACAGATAAAATCTTTTTTTCTTTTACATGACCTGTTTACTATTATAGCTCTGAGAATTGACGTCCTGGTGCTGAATAATAGCCCGAAAAATCTTGCTTTGACTAGTGAGCAATCATGGTTGCCATAGGATTATATTTTATTGTGAATAAATTATTATATACTATTAATACTATTATTGCAAAATTTAATTGAGGAGACTATCTTCATGTTATCCATATTGTAAAAGATGGTTCTGGAATCCTGCGAGGCAAACCGACGCACAGTTTGCCTTTCAGTGAGGCGAATTGTGTGTTTTTCAGTAAGATCAGTGGAACGAGAGCACCAAACAAATTTGCAGGACCTTTGTTTCAGCGAAAACCAATCAGACACTAGATGTGACTGACCTAGAGTAAAGGAGCCTAGCAAAGGCAAGTTTGTCGATAGAAAAAATGATTTTTATGAAGAATGAAAAAGGAAATTTTGCTAAAAGGTTTGTAGGTGGAGAAAAAAAACTTTTTAATTTAGCTTCATACAGACACCAGCCAGCTGCTGTCTTTCCTTCCCACTATGGCTGCCACCATGGGGCCCCTGGGGAGCAGTGTGGGGGTTGAGGGTCTTTCAACAATCTTTTAGTTGCGGTGTGAACAGCTCACTGATGCGTGTCTACCCGGGCCAAAGGACTCAGCAAGTGACCCAACGCATGTTGTGGAAAGAGCCGGGTTGACTCACTAAATTACGTGATACCATTGAACGTAACGTGCAGACGTCAAGCACACTGCACCAGTCGCTTCTGATTTAACAAGCAGAAACTACTCTAATAAAGACAATAAAGCACACTGACTACGCCCTGGCTTCCTTCCATGTTGCTCTCAATTGTTTTTCAATCCAATTTCAATTCAGTTTATTTCTATAGCACCAATCAACAAAACATGTTATCTCAAGGCACTTAAGAGAGAGAACTCAACCAGATAAAGTCAAATTAGTTTAAAGTTTTCCAACTAAGAAAAAACAGCTGACTACATCTGCAGACGGGGAGAAAAAAGTTCATACATCCCCACCCCATCAAGCACATTTCCTGTTAGGTTAATATATCTTCCACTGGCCAGATGAAACATGTCACAACAGCTGTCTTCCATTCACACCATGAGGGAGGCTGAGGGATGCAGGGATGTCCACACACTCCTCCTTATGGGCTCCAATTCCTTATTATTTCTATTTCACAAGAGGGAACAGGAAGAAACATCCAGCAGAACCAAGCTCAGTGTAAGTGGCCATCTGCAGAGGCCATCTGGTATTCAAGGAGACAGAAGCAGACATAGAAAGATTTTAAATCAGATAGTAAGATTGGATATAGGGCTATAATTGACCAAGCCATCTGGATCAAGAGATTTGGCTTAGAAAATTACAAATAGTATGATTTCAGTATTGGAGTAACTTTTATTACTTCCAAGGAAAAGCACTACATATGAAGCTACAATTGTCCCATTTAGCAGTTTTCACAAACCCAAGGTGAGTCCTTCCTGCATTTGTGACAGGTATACTTTGTGCAGTGCACACAACGCTCAGAGCTGTGGTTTAATCAGGATTTATTGACAAATATATCTGAGTATCGTCATCATAACCAGGGAAATTAATAACAAGTGGGAAAGAAGATTATTGATTTAGATTTTTTCCCTTATTATTCAATCAAAAAAGTTTGCTGTATTTAAAAAAATGTTAAAAAAAGAAAAAAAAACTTCACTTAATAAAAAAAAACCTTTCCAATCAAAGACGAAAAGTTTGTGAATGCAAAAGTATATTTAAGTCCCCCCCAGAAAAAATACATATGAACACTGTTTTTCTTTGATTGAAAATCTTTATTTCGATAGAAGTGAAGGTTTTTTGTTTGAATCAACTCTTTGATTGAAGTATGTGAAGCTCAGAACAAAAGCACCAAGTTTTCGAGGCGGAGAGACAGTTAGGTTTCACAAAATTTTTATTGAACCTCTGCAGAGAACTTGGTGACCAAGAACACAGCTTAGATAATGAACGTGTGAGTAACTAACCTTGTCCTAAAGTTCAGTCTGTGCCCAGAGGACAAGTTTGGTTCCAGGTGGTTGGATGCCAATAATGTCAAAATCAGGGGCAATTTTAACGCTTGCTGAGTCATTTGACCAAGGTACACACATGTTGGTAAAAGCTGTAGTGTTCGGGGTGTTCTCTCTGTATGGGCATCTGTCTGTTAGTGTGTGAGAAACAGCAGCAGAGGAACAAAGGGACAGAGGGGAGACTTACCAAAATAAAATATGAAAGGATGTAACAGAAGCGCAACTGGGGCTCAAGCATTAACTTACCTTGTGGTGAATGTTGCTCTGGCAGTAAATCCCAAAATGAAAAATGTTGTCACATTTGGCGAGTAGGGCACGTTTCTTCGAACCCTAGATATACATATAGTTGGTAATAAAACACATTCAGGAGCTCTTAGTTAGAAAGTCCACTTCCAACAGTATATGTAAGTTTGAGTGTAAACTCAAATCTGTAAAGGATGATAATAGTTAAATAAATAAACCAGAAACACATTTTTTTCCTGAAAAGGATGTCATGCTGCTCTCTACTATGGCTAACTTGTGCTAGACTACTGGTAGCACATGGTGACTACATCTACTAAATCCAATTATTTATAATTATAAAAAAACATAAAAATATATGTTGGATAGAACAACATTCAAGCCTGCAACTTATACAATGTACAGATAAAATCAAGAAAGGGTAAACCTACATTTACATTATAAACTAACATGACTGTGATTTAAATCCATCACAGTGACGTCTGTTTTTTATTTCCTACAAAACAAAATAAAGTTTGTATATTATTTTGTTATATTGACATTGTAAACAATAGTGTCTTGTTTTGTTTTTTCTGTCCTACTAAAAGTTCAGTACTTTGCTTTACCTCCACTGTTGTATTTAATTGTGTGTCTGCAGCTTGTCAGGCTGTATTATATCAGAGGAAGGCTGCGCTTTTCTGGCCTCAGCTCTAAGCTCCAACCCCTCCCATCTGAAAGAGTTNAATTACAAATAGTATGATTTCAGTATTGGAGTAACTTTTATTACTTCCAAGGAAAAGCACTACATATGAAGCTACAATTGTCCCATTTAGCAGTTTTCACAAACCCAAGGTGAGTCCTTCCTGCATTTGTGACAGGTATACTTTGTGCAGTGCACACAACGCTCAGAGCTGTGGTTTAATCAGGATTTATTGACAAATATATCTGAGTATCGTCATCATAACCAGGGAAATTAATAACAAGTGGGAAAGAAGATTATTGATTTAGATTTTTTCCCTTATTATTCAATCAAAAAAGTTTGCTGTATTTAAAAAAATGTTAAAAAAAGAAAAAAAAACTTCACTTAATAAAAAAAAACCTTTCCAATCAAAGACGAAAAGTTTGTGAATGCAAAAGTATATTTAAGTCCCCCCCAGAAAAAATACATATGAACACTGTTTTTCTTTGATTGAAAATCTTTATTTCGATAGAAGTGAAGGTTTTTTGTTTGAATCAACTCTTTGATTGAAGTATGTGAAGCTCAGAACAAAAGCACCAAGTTTTCGAGGCGGAGAGACAGTTAGGTTTCACAAAATTTTTATTGAACCTCTGCAGAGAACTTGGTGACCAAGAACACAGCTTAGATAATGAACGTGTGAGTAACTAACCTTGTCCTAAAGTTCAGTCTGTGCCCAGAGGACAAGTTTGGTTCCAGGTGGTTGGATGCCAATAATGTCAAAATCAGGGGCAATTTTAACGCTTGCTGAGTCATTTGACCAAGGTACACACATGTTGGTAAAAGCTGTAGTGTTCGGGGTGTTCTCTCTGTATGGGCATCTGTCTGTTAGTGTGTGAGAAACAGCAGCAGAGGAACAAAGGGACAGAGGGGAGACTTACCAAAATAAAATATGAAAGGATGTAACAGAAGCGCAACTGGGGCTCAAGCATTAACTTACCTTGTGGTGAATGTTGCTCTGGCAGTAAATCCCAAAATGAAAAATGTTGTCACATTTGGCGAGTAGGGCACGTTTCTTCGAACCCTAGATATACATATAGTTGGTAATAAAACACATTCAGGAGCTCTTAGTTAGAAAGTCCACTTCCAACAGTATCTGTAAGTTTGAGTGTAAACTTAAATCTGTAAAGGGTGATAATAGTTAAATAAATAAACCCGAAACACATTTTTTTTCCTGAAAAGGATGTCATGCTGCTCTCCACTATGGCTAACTTGTGCTAGACTGCTGGTAGCACATGGTGACTACATCTACTAAATCCAATTATTTATAATTATAGAAAAACATTATAAAAATATATTGGATAGAATAACATTCAAGCCCGTAAATTATACAATGTACAGATAAAATCAAGAAAGGGTAAACCTACATTTACTTTATAAACTGACATGACTGCGATTTCAATCCATCACAGTGATGTCTGTTTTTTATTTCCCACAAAACAAAATAAAGTTTGTATATGATTTTATTGTTATTTGTTATATTGACATTGTAAACAATAGTGTCTTGTTTTGTTTTTTCTGTCCTACTAAAAGTTCAGTACTTTGCTTTACCTCCACTGTTGTGTTTAATTGTGTGTCTGCAGCTTGTCAGGCTGTATTATATCAGAGGAAGGCTGCGCTTTTCTGGCCTCAGCTCTAAGCTCCAACCCCTCCCATCTGAAAGAGTTGGACCTGAGCTACAACCATCCAGGAGATTCAGGAGTCAAGATGCTGTCAGATTTGCAGAAGGAACCACAGTCGAGACTGGAAGTTCTCAGGTATGAAGGAACCTCCTGCAGGGAAGAATGTCCTATCTGTCCTTGTGTTAGTCTGACAGACAGCGTTGTTGTAATGGTGTGTTCACAAAGAATGGCGTGTCCACTGTAATGTCTGCCATCACCCCGTACTGTGTGTTTCAGGACCTCAGCTTCACTATGCTGATCGCGGACCGCCTTATCAAATAGAAGAAGCTTAAGCTTCTATCTGCCTGCCAGTTTGTAGTTAACAGGGCAGAGAGGGATTTTATTAAGCACGTAACTGTTTTTGTCTTTGCTGTGGAAAGCACATAAAGCCGACAGTGTTGATCTCTATTGGTCTGCCAGATTCTACCGAGACGGAACAAGTTTGGAGAGTACCCACTAAGTCCAACGGCTGTTTTGTGGATGATTGTCATTGTTATTATCTAAGGCAGTACACAGAGAAATAGGAACCCCATTAACAACATCAGCAACTTGTGAAGGGGAATAAACTCAACATTTGCCTCCACTGGCACTGCTCAGCGACACAGAGGAGAGAGAAAGTGAAACAGATTCTTTAAAAAATTATAACTGCACTATCTGATAATGATCTGCTAAAGTGAGACCTTCTTTTGGGAGAGGAGAACTCTGCTAAAGTAATCCTGAAGTTATTTTAAAAGGGGTCAGAGAGGACAGGGTTGTGAGGAAATATGGTTATTTCTTCACATTCAAAGCATATGTCAGCACAAGTTCTAAAGTATGAAGATAAGAATATGTGGGACTATTCACATTTTGAACAAAGCCAATAGCATCTAAGGTAGCATTAAAGGCTGCACTTAAGCAATCACCTTCAATGTCAGCATGGATGTTAAAATCTCTTTAAAACCATGACATGTTAGACATCATTTGGAAGCTTAGATTCTCCACAATTTATTCTCCAGAATTTAGCCTACAATGTCTGGCATGGTTCTTTACATTGTCTTCTTATCTATAAGACAGAAGTGTCTGCATATATTTAAGACACGATTTAAGTGAGATTCTGGTCACTTCCTGTCACTTCCTATCAGCCAATGACGCACACTTTTACTCCTTAATAAGCCCGGATTTTATTGGTTAATACCATATAGGCTGTTGGGCTTTGTAGCCCATGAAATAAGGTTTTAAACAAGCCTACATGTGCTGAGTGTTTTTAAAAGAGTCCCGCATTACAGGTTTGCATTAGAGAGACACAGACAGCTTCGGTTGGAGATATGCAAGAGTTATAACAGTTATAAGAGTTATAACTGCCGCTCTTTTTTTTTAAGTTTGGAGGCTGATGTAGTTTTATTACAATGCCTAAGGCTGAAAAAAAAAATTAAAATACAGCTCATACTTTAGCTTGACAAGCAGCAGTTTCAAAATCTTTTATAGATTTTTATGTTATTATAGGTGTAAAAATTCTAAATTTTGTTATATACACTGATTCTGAAAAAATTTGGAAAATACTTGCTTCATAAATGTTTTGTGGCCTTTAAAATGCTTCAGTGTTATTCTATGGGTCAAATAGTATAGTAAAGTATAGTAAAAGCATTGGGCACAATTTGGCACATTTGGAGAGGTTTAGAGACGCTGGTGACACCAGAAGTTCAAAACCCCACAACTCTGGAACTGTTGTAGCTAAAGGTCTGAAATTTTCTGCATTTGTGGGTGACATGATGTAGAAAAAATGTAATACAATGAGACCTGCCTATTCTCAAGCATGTTTTTATTACCGCTGTTCAAGAACGGCCTCAAAAATCAATTTTGAGTCATGTTTGAACTGATGCATCTTGGTCTGTGTTCTACACACCCAATTTTAATATATATTCATATTATATATAAAGACTAGACGGTGTTAGCTTTCAAATAATGTATTGCACATGTAATTTGGGCTTACAGTTCCTCAGTTATTTGCTTTTCCATATTTGGTATGCAAAATAGGTGAGAATTTCCCAAAATGAGGCGGATGTTTAAAATCCCCCATTATGAGGACCCTGTCAGTATTCAACACCAAATCTCCAAACTCCAACTCTGAAAACCCATCTAAAGTTTTCCGAGTTTAAAGAGTAAAGGCTTAGTTGACGAAACAAAGTGACAAAAAGAAGAGGTTTTCTGGCTTTGCAATTTTGATGAGGTAAACTAAGTGTTAAATGTTTTTAAAAAGTTGTAAATATTAACTGCCTTTAGGGTTACCAGCAAGTCAGACTGAAAGATATTTGCTACTCCTCCTCCTCACCCATGTCATGATTTTTCACATGCCCAGAAATTCTGGGCATGTGAAAAATGTAAATAACTAGAAGGACTAGCCAATTGTAATTATTTTTATTTTAATTAGATTATCAAGATCTAATTTATCAGATTTTGGTCATGGGCAAGACACTGTCTGGATGGAGTAAAGAGTGGGTAACAGTAGAGAAGCTGCAGAGATGTATGTTAAACTACAACTCTGCTTCCTGGTCTGAACCCTGGGTGGTCAGGGTTTTGGAGGACTAATAAACTCAGCATGATTCCTAGGAAGAAGAGCTGCACCATCCAAACTTGGATGGATGCGGTCTTTTTGAATCAGACCAGGCTTTCCCCAAAAGGATTGCCAATTATTAATGCAGCCCACTTTGTTTTCAGGACACCACCTAGACAACCTGCTTTTGAATGATGACATGCGGCTGAACATGTCATCACTGGTCAGATCAGGGAGGGGACCAGAGAAAATTATGAACTCCAAAAAACTCACACACTGAAGCAACACTTATTTTAGTGACCTCCAATCGGCAGAGCCGGGTGTCTTTACCATCAGCATGAATAACAATCTTACTGTATTTAGCCTTATCCTTAGCCAGCAGTTTCAGGTAGGATTTGATGATTTGATGAATCTTTATTCACCGCTCGTGCCCCTGCAATATTCCTAGGGTTACCATGTAAATCAACCATTCATAGAGCGGACCTCGCGGTTGGTGTGAATGCACCATTAGTATTTTCTTCAGAACCCACCTCCCCATACCATGTGCATCATGGTGGATTGTCCTGATAATGCCGGTGATGGCAATCATACTGTATTCCTCAAGTACATGTCATCAAGTATATGTAAGTTCTTTTAATGGTTGTGTTAAGGTATTTTTGTTTTGTAGCTTTGCCTGTTTAAAGAAATTAGTTGTGCTACAACAAAGCTAATCCTCGAGTGCTACTGTCCTGAAGCCTTTGCATGCATTCCTGCCCTAACACACCTGAAACAAAAGGCCAAATTGCCTTCTTGGCATGTCAGTGAGTTTAGCATTGGCCGGGCCATTAACCCTTCATTTGATTTGGATGTGTGGAAGAAGGGATGCATGCGAAACCAGCAGGACAGTGGCACTCCAGGACCAACATTGCCTACCACTGTGCTACTGTATCAGTTGTCCAGTGCAGTTTGGAATGTTCACATTAAAATCACAGTTATAATCACAGTCCAGATGTTTATCTGCTGTTAGCTTTAATTTATTTCTTTAGATATTTAGAACAAGTCTAAATCTTACACTGTTCTGTTCTATAGTACAATGTATTCCAGACACAGACATCCCAAGTCTCCTGGAAGTTCCGGGAATCTCCCTGATATCGATAGTTGTTCACGGATGCCCGCCAGTGCCAGACTGCACAGTAGTGTATTGCGAGTGAGAGCAGGCAGGCAGTATAATAATTTGTTTACCATGTGCAGATTAGAACAGACAACAAGAGAGCGCGGGGTGTGAGTTCAACTGTTGAACTCTGGTTGAGCTGTTCAACCAGCGTTCCAGGAGACTGGTTGTCAGAGAGCTGATTGGATCAGTCCGATAAGTTTTGTTTACTCTCTGGCAGTCACCTAGTTACCACTCAAAGCTGTGCATCCTGGGAAACGGCAGAAGTTGAATCGTCGAGCAAAAAATGAAAATATGGGACTAATTTTACTGCAGAATATACTAAAGTATATCCACGTCTAGTGAAGGGGAGGAACAGTGGCAGTTCTAGACCAAATGTACCAGGGGGCCAGGAGGGGGGCAGCATGTTTTCATGAGGGCCCAGAAAAGCATGAAATAAAAAACAGGGCAAGAGATTCAAATATATTAAGAGAGCTGCATGAAGTGAAATTTCTTTTCAATTAGGTTCAATAAACATTCTCTTCTTATGAGGTCAATATACATTTATAATGTAGGAATTTTTCATATTTTTGACTTCATTTATGTTAAAACTACCAATTTCTATAAAATTTGATTTAGAACTCAAAAAAAACAGTTAAATTCATCTGTAAAAATCAGAGCATTTTTTTATTTGTTGTGGGAAAAAAAACATTTGCCAGGTGAAAACTGGGATCCTATCTCAGTACTGCTGGAGAAATCACCTAATTGATGTTGAAAAATTTAGAATTTGTAAAGAAAAAGAATAAAATAGATCCAAAGGACCTATCAGTAACCATGTCTGTTCCAGCGCAGATCGTTTTTCAATTAGTATTATGTCTGCAGTACAGGGGCCATAAAGGGGCCAGGACAGGAGGGGCCAGATGTAGATTTGACCAATCTGTGGCCTCCTTTCTGCGGCACTGTCTGCGGTCACCTACAATTTTGGAGATGTGCAGCAAAGTGTCTGCAGAAGGGGCGGGAGCACATTTGCATTTACTGCGACACATGCAGACGACCTGGTTTCTGAGTATAAATCAGCCTTATGCTCCTCTCCTACTTTCAGTGTCGAGCCAACCGGAGAACGATGGTTGACACCGGGTCTGAAGAAATGTAAGTTTGTTTTTCATTGGATTCAGGAAAACAAAGCAGCTCAGATTCAACCATCTTCAAACTGTCAATGACTCATTTAGGAGTCATCATAAAGTCGTGAAAAAATTATCCATAACTGCAGCTGAATTATGTTCGTATTCTCCATCAGATTCCTGTCAGATCACAATTGACACAAACACAGTGAGCAGAAAGCTAAAACTCTCTGAAGGCAACAGGAAGGTGTCATTTGTGAAGGAGCTTCAACCTTATCCTGATCACCCAGACAGATTTGATGACATGCCTCAGCTGCTGAGTAAAACTGGTCTGACTGGTCGCTCTTTCTGGGAGGTCTGGTGGAAAGGAAGAGTGGATATATCGCTGAGTTACAGAAGAATCAAGAGGACAGGAGACATTAAAGACTGTGGGTTTGGCTGTAATGATCAGTCCTGGAATCTAAACTGCTCTGAAGATGGTTACACATTCTGGCACAAGAACAAAACAATACGTATTTCCTCCTCCTCCTCCATCTCTGACAGAGTAGCTGTGTTTGTGGACTGTCCTGCTGGCATTCTGTCCTTCTACAGTGTTTCCTCTAACTCACTGATCCACCTCCACACCTTCAACACCACATTCACTGAACCTCTGCATGCAGGATTTGGGTTTCTGTGGTCTGATCCTGATTCTTCAGTGTTTTTATGCAGTTGACATTGAGGGATGAGGCTATCTAAAGGGATCCATAGACAATGGCAGTTTCTTTGTTTTAACAAAAAAATCCACTGGTATTTCTAAATGTTAACTATATTTCAGTAAATGTCAGGGATAAAGGGGATACGAATTGTGTTTGTACCATTTATAAACTACTATTAAGAACCACCGGTCCTGAAGCCATTGTTTGTTATGGCTAATCAGCTGTATGTCAGAGCTAAAATTGTTCTTTAGAGTTTGGCTTGATAAGTTAAAGCTATATCCATTGCATTACTGCCACCTGCAGGAGATTTTAGATACATCCATTCCACAGTTTCCAGGTTAAGTGTGATTTACTCAGAGATGGGAAGTAACGAAGTACAAATACTTCGTTACTGTACTCAAGTAGATTTTTCTGATATTTTTACTTTACTTTACTAC
>NW_015152429.1:55246-59377 GCF_000732505.1 Cyprinodon variegatus
TGTGGACTGTCCTGCTGGCATTCTGTCCTTCTACAAGGTTTCCTCTGACTCACTGATCCACCTCCACACTTTCAACACCACATTCACTGAACCTCTGCATGCAGGATTTGGGTTTCTGTGGTCTGATCCTGGTTCTTCAGTGTTTCTATGCAGTTCACATTGAGAGGTGAGGCTATCTAAAGGGCTCCATAGACAATGGCAGTTTCTTTGTTTTAAAAAAAATCCACTGGTATTTCTAAATCTTAACTATATTTCAGTAAATGTCAGGGATAAAGGGGATGTGAATTGTCTTTGTACCATTTATAAACTACTGTTAAGAACCAACAGTAGTTTAGCGTTTGGCTTGATAAGTCAAAGCTATATCCATTGCATTACTTGGATCCAAGAAATTTCTCTTTTCTACCACTACAATTGTTTAAAGGATCATCTTAATCAGTCCACATGCAGTCTGGATAATGTCCATATGTGAAAGGCTCTCATTTTTGTTGGATTTGGGGAAGTGGTTCTTGTAAATTACTAGGACTTGTGTGTTAAAGAGGCTTCTGGGTAAGAAGAAAACACTGCATTATAATTGCTGTCCCAAAACCATGTTGTTGTTTTATTACATAACATAATTACACATCCTTTATACTCATTGTTATGATCTGCTGGATTTATGTTATACTGTTTCTACTGTTGAGAGTTATATATATATTTTTTTATTACTTATTAGTCTTACTCTTCCTGTTTTTTTTAGTTATATATTCAGCAGTCTTTGCTCTAGTTTTATTTTTGTCATTCATTGTTATCTTTGGGTTATATTTCCCAGTTACCATTGCCCCCTAAATTCACCTTCCTCCTTATTGTTTTTTTTTCTTCTGTTAGTTCTATTACACCTGCTCCATATCAGCTCAATAGCCCATTCTTTGTTCTGTTCCCCATGTATACACCACCCCTGCAGTTCCTCATTGCAGGTTTCTTGTTGCTTTGTTGTTACTTGGCTCTGTGTGTGTGTTTCTTCATCCTGTTTTTTTTTGTTTTTCTGTATTTTGTTTTTGGATTTGTGCCTCTGTTGAAGTGATGGTGAGATGAAACCTCATTGAACCGTTAGGGCTAATTGCTTCAACGATCCCCACAGTTCATGAAGCTTCATGTGAACATGTCACCACCTACTGGTGGAGAACAGAAATACAGTTAATAATATAATCTGTGATTTTTGCAATAGTTTTTCTTGTTGTTTTTCCTATTTTAGTCCCTTTAAATCTGTTAATGATTGGTGTGTATAATAAAATCCTTTGAATTTTTCTTTTTGTGTGAAATGTGTTAGAAGAGATTTAAGGTTTACGGTTTTTCTGTCATTTTAGTGAAATAAGCTCAAGCAGACAAATACGGCAATGATGAGCAAAATGAAAGTGGTTAGTCATTTTTATTCAAACATAATAGTTTTTCCACAGTTTTTGGGTTGTGTGTTCAACCAATCTTTTGACTAAACCAGCCAATCTAATTTGGTACTAGTTTTACCCAATCCATATTTGAACAGGGCAAACCAATAGAAATTAGTCACATTGACCAAAATACTTGTTAATTATTATCACAACTTTTAAGTCTAAATTGGATCTTGAACCAACAACCTCAGGAAGTTCATGTCTGACAGCTGACACCACTAGCAATGATAACTACTCATTAGAAAGCAATACTACCTAACACTAATATAACAACTGTAACCAGTGGCTTGCTCAGATTCTGATCATTACATTGTTTAATCTAACCAAAATAGTTTTAGCCAAAATAGACTGGCTGTTTTTCTAACCAATCTATTCTCAGAATCTATCCACACTCTTTCCAACTGACAGCAACTCTCCTACAAACTGCCACATCTTCACTAAATACCGAGGCTCTTTAAATGCCTGTTGAAGTTCCGGGCGAGCTGATCCACTTCCTGAAGCGATCTTATGGTACGGCGGGGTAGCAAGGCTTCAGACATCATCTATTTTGGCTCCTCCAAGCAAGCCTCGACACACGCTTAAAGGAAACTACCCTTCCGCTACTCAACACACGCCTCGAAGCCTCGGCTCATCACTAATCTGTTGTCTTTGGAAATTAATTAAATCTGCAAGAACTCATCTCTGCCTCCTATTATTTTTACCTAAAATAATAAATGTTTTTGTACTGAAACAGTAAGTTGGTGTTACTGGATCTGCCTCTCAGAAATGCCTTTTTAGGTTATTGCCTTTTGTAATGGCTTCCCACATAGCACCAACTGTAAATATTAGCATGTTTTTCTGTTATGCTGTGAGATTAGTGAGCTAATATGGCACCAAAAGTGAAAAGAGATGATCTTATAATGTTAGAGTTACTTGTAAACAGGCAGGACTGTGTATCTGTGGGATTGAGTTTGACAGTGCTGGGAGGTTTTTGAACAATTGTCTGGGTCAGTAGTAGGTTGCAAAACACTATATCTAGTTTTTCATGTAAAAAGGCAGCCCCCTATTTCTATTAATAATTGAATGATTCCATCCATTTTCTGTCACCCTAGATCCCAGCTGGGGTGGCGAGGGGTGCTGGTACACCCCCTCGCTGTCCACAAGGCGGGGTCCACCCTGGACAGGGCAACACAGAGACAAACAGAACAAACAACCATTCACACACACGCTCACACCTAAGGAGATTTAGAGAAGCCAATTAACCTAACAGTCATGTTTTTGGCCAGTGGGAGAAAGCTGGAGTACCCGGAGAGAACACATACATGCTCAGGGAGAACATGCAAACTCCATGCAGAAAGACCCCGGGCCGGGAATCGAACCCAGAACCTTCTTGCCAACACCGCACAACGGTCTGCTAATTTTTTTTTTATACATAGACACAGAAACACACTTGTACTGTTCATCTCCAGACCACGTCAGTCGTCCCTGTCTCTCCATCTCTGGCATTCAACGCTTTAACATAAAACTGTTAGCAGCGAAGCTGTAAGTGAACAAATTCACAAAAACCAAAAAATCCACATTCTATGTAAAAACAAACCCAAAGAGCTACCTTAAGTGATCTGAATACATGTCTGACCATTAGAAGAGTTTCAAGCAGCAACAAGTTGCTGAACCATTTAAGCAGAAATGTGTTCCTACGAACGCATTTCTGAGGCCTTTTCAAATAGCCACCGAATACATATTTGATATTGAAACCTTAATATTCTTTGTGGATTATCTTTGAATATTTTTAGCAAATGTTTGTGTAAAAAATATACTGAAGACTGGAAATGAAATGGGGCTAGCAGCCTAGAGAGGCCCAGACTTGGGTCTACTAGGCTAGTCGAGCGGAGAAACATAGCTGAGAAACATAAGCTGTGTAGGCGAGCTGAGAAACATAATCCCTCCGGCTTGTCCTGGGTCTTCCTCTGGGCCTCCTCCTGGTGGGAAGGTACTAGAACAGCTCACCAGGGAGGTGTCCAGGAGTCATCCTGACCAGATGCCTGATCCACCAGCATCTTTTTCCTTTGCCTTTTCATGAACAAGTCCTACATCCTGTTGTGTGACTGCTGAGGTAAACAAACATTTTATAGAAATCTACTTAACTTTACTGTACCACTATAGCGCCATTTATACTACCCTCTGAAACCGATTCATGGTTAGCTTGGTTCAGTTAACCGTGCCGAGCTTGGTTCCATACAACCATTTACACAAAACGCGGTTCCTCACCTCCTAGTGACGATCTATGGTACTACTGCTCTCTAGGGGTAAAGAATCAAATCAACATGGCAACGGCCGTAACATTCAGGGAGGTTGGTTATGGTTGGGATATTTCGTTGTTTGCGGAGAGTCAGGTGAAGAAGGCAGACTTTGGTGAATTAACTTGACAGTTGGCTTTTGGGAAGTGATTACGACAAACGATTAGGGCTTAGAGACGCAGGAAACAACGACAGACGTTGAGGTTCATCACACTTCATCACTGGAAATTGACATGATTACAGAGGCTGACTTTAAGGAAATTATGCGGTCTGTTCATCGTTCTTTGTTATCAGAGAACTGAGCAAAAACTGAACTGCTCCGAGCTCCACTGATGAACTAGTACCATGTTAGTAGTGGTTTGGTTGTGTCTGGCGCGGTCCGGTTCAGTTGTGCGGGCCAATTACACTCAACAGTTATCTCGGTTTCCGTG
>NW_015152429.1:61485-62839 GCF_000732505.1 Cyprinodon variegatus
TTTTCAGTGAACTGCAGGTTCATGGTGTTGAAAGCTGAACTGAAGTCCAGGAACAGCATCCGTACATGGGTTTTCTTCTCCTCCTGGTGTGCCAGGCTCAGGTGGAGAGCAGCAGAGATGGTGTCCTTGGTGGAGCGGTTCCATCAGTAGGCGAACTGGAATGGGTCGAATGTTGGCGGCAGACTGGAGACGATGTGTCCTTTAACCAACCTTTAGAAGCACTTCATCATTATTGGAGTCAGTGCGACAGGCCAGTAATCATTGAGTGAGGTGAATTGAGGCTTCTTTGGGACATTAATAATGGAGGCAAACTTAAAGCATGCTGGCACTATGAATTGGTCTGAAAGGCTGAAAAGTGATCGAAACATTTTTGTCTATCCATCCATTTGAAGTTTTGGTTGTTAGGTGGAAGGTGGAGTGGATGTATGACTCCTATTGTCTAATTATTAATTAGTATTTTAATTGTTAATGAAGATTCTCAGTCATTCAGGTCATAGTCATTCAGTAAAAGTTTAAGAAAAAAACAAAACAAAAAACAATCCACTGGAGTTGGTTTCCTAGGTTTGAAGACGTTTTGCTTCCCCTCCAGGAAGCTTTCTCAATTCAAAAAAGGAACAAAGTACCTTCTCTCTTCAGCCTGGTGAACAATCCCCCTTTAATGACCGACCTTCAGAATCATAGACAGGTTTCAGGTATTACAGGCTAACACTGGGACCAAACGACCCATTCATCGGTTACCATTTGCATGTTCCAAGCAATACAAGGCCTTGTCTATATAAAGACTCAAACTCATTGCGAATCCAGACATCTGAATTGAGAACGCTTCCTGGAGTGGAAGTGAAGTATGTCTTCAAACCTTGGAAACCAAGTCCAGTGGATTTTTTTTTTCTTAAACTTTTACGGAATAGTATTTTAATTAAAAATCTTGCTATGACAGAAACGTATGTAGTTCTAGTTGTCTACAGTCCATCCATCCATCCATCTTCTTCCACACTAGACCACCACTCTATTAGGGGAGTGTTGATCTACAGTAGTGGTTAGGGCACAGAGCTTGCAATCCTGAAGATGTGTGTTTGAAACGCACTGCCACGTCCTGAGCTTAGACCCCCAACCCCACACTGCTCCCCTAGATCTATTGAAATTATTGTTGTGTTCTACCCAATAATCTGAGTTTATTCAGTCTGATCCATGTCCACTACTGATGAGACATCAGAGGATATCATCAGGCCACTGATTACATGAAGCTCATCACATCATCCCATGTTCTACTTTCAACTCATCTAAAACAGTCTTTTAACAAATACGTTTCACAAATCCAATAGACTTTCTGTCTGTCAGGAATGAAAGAAAGTTT
>NW_015152430.1:0-1599 GCF_000732505.1 Cyprinodon variegatus
ATCACCTTTCTTCCCCATACTGATGCTCGGTTTGAACTGCAGGAGATTGTCTTGACCATGTCTACATGCCTAAATGCACTGAGTTACCGCCATGTGATTGGCTGCTTAGAAATTAAGTGTTCTTATTGCCACCTTGCCAGACAGGACACTGTAAAAAAAAAAAAAATAAAATAATTAAGTGTTAACGAGCAGTTGGACAGGTGTACCTAATAAAGTGGCCGGTGAGTGTATGAATAATATGGTTACGTTCAAATTTATAGAAATGTTTCTAAAATATATTGGATAAAGTTCCATAGTACCAGAGTTCAATGTTAAACTTAGGAGAATAAATGATGGACTCAATATATTCAGGGGAAATGATTCCAACATTATTGGCCATTAAATAAGTTCAGGAAATAAATCCATTACGATCAGTAATCGGTTCAGATTCTAGTTCATTACTGGTTAGTTTACAGTCTAATTATTCAGAAAGCAGATCAAATATTTTGATATATGTTTAATAGACCTATAGAATAAATGTGATGGGTTTATATGCTGCGTTCATTTCAGCCTGAGGATCATCTGGAAATAATCACATGATAACTGGTGAGAATTAAACATGTTGAGAGTTAAACTACAGACAGAGTTTTAATGCAAGAAATAGTTTGGCATGTGTTGTGTACGTTTACCTGAATATTATGAATAACTTAAATAGCTAGAACTGTTTAAGTTAATTAATAGGTCATTCAAATCATCGGTAAAACACATTAATTATTATCAGTTGAATGATTATAACTGTAATTTGCTAAAAAACCAGGGTTCTTAGTCTCTTATGTAAAAGGTTGGACTCCTGAATCAGCCATTTAAAAATCCAGTCATCTTCTCCAATTAGGTAATTTAGACTATGTCTATTCAGACTGAAAGAAAAGTGAATCCAGCATGCGTGATAAATCATTCACTGAGTAAAATAAACACAAAAGACCACAGGTTGAAAGACAGTGGAACCTTTATTAGCTAATAATCACACAGTGTTATTCTATCTAATAACTACCTAAACACTACTGAAAATAAGCACAAGTAAATAAACAAATAAAAGCGGAAAAGCTGTTTAAAATTCTGTTAAATAGTCTCTGAGGAATGTTCACGTTTTAAGGCTTAATGCATTGAAAGTGTCAGATAAATGTAACCATTAAAAAAGTAGAAGATAAACGGGCAGAAGAGTTATGGGGTGACATTCTAGACCAGGAGTGTTGAACTGGTTCAGAAAGGCTGCAGGTTTTCTTTCTAACTAAGCACTTTCTAACTGAACTCACTTGATGAGATGACCGGAGTCTGGTGTGCTATTGCTTGGTTGGAAAGGAAACCTGCAGCGACACGACTCTTTCTGGAACCAGTTCAACACCCCTGTGCACCAAAGCAGGTGTTAGGCAGGACGGAGCACACGAAAAAAGACACTCAGGAGTTTGATGTTGAGGCCTCAGTTGAGCGCACACCAGTTAGAACTCCAGATGTGCTGCGCTCAGATTGTTATTACTCAGTAATTGACAAACTTATGGGTGAAATGAGAAGATGTTTCTCAACCAAGGCTGAAGGTATTTTAACTGTACACTGAAAGAAGTG
>NW_015152430.1:4663-6073 GCF_000732505.1 Cyprinodon variegatus
ATAACCAAAGCAAACGCTAAACGGCTGCATTTTGTATATAACAAACATGCAAATTGTACATCTATCTGCTTGGGCCCATAAACGTTTTTTCTTGTCCCAGGTAAGATGCCGCAGTGTATCTGACATGAGGCTTAAGATATCCACTATGCTCTTATTTCATTAGAACAGAAAAAAAATGAATCAAAGCGTGCTGCAAACTTCAGGGGAAAGCTAATGAAAACAAACTAAAGACAAAAATCAGCAAACTCCCTTCTAACTCCTTGTTTCTAATCATTTCTGGAATTAGGCTGCAAAACAGCAACTAAACAAAAACAAAGTTAAACAAAAAAATTAAGTATTAAAAGCTGCATTTGGAAAAAAGAGTCAGTAAAAACTCACCTGCATCTGTCACTAAAAGAAACCCTAAGAGAAAGAAAGAACCTGAGAAGAAGCGTAGATCAGCCATGGAGAAAGAACCAGGTGGATCAGGGTGGTTAAGAGGCAATGAATGACTGACTGAAGATTCATGAGCTCTGACTTTATAAACAATAAAGCCTCCAAACTCCGTCACTATCCTGCTCGGGCGGGGCAGTGACAGAAATCTGGGGGTGGTCAAAACTGTGAAATTATTATCACTCACTACTTCCTGATAAATGCATAAACAGGCAGAGCAGTGTAACTGTAGGGGGAGCCATTATTACACCATGAACAGCAGCAGGTTCACCGTCATTCCCCTAAACCCTGATACAGGACTAAACTTGTTTCAACAAGGCTCAGATTCTCTGTCTATAAAGCTGCATTTCCTTTTATTTAATTTACTGTGTAAAAACGCAAATGATCCTTGTTTCTGAATACATACTAGGCCAAAACAAGCATATTTTGGCCAAGTATGCATGTTAATACTGATTCTTTTTCACATTCACCTATTTAGAGCAGAACAAACAGGCTTCTTATGCCTCTTCTTGATGAATAATACCTTAGTCATTAATCCTGTATTATATAAAAAAAAACTAACCGGTTGAAGTTGCCTCAAACTTGACAGTGAAGCTAGATTTATCTTGAAAATATCACAACAGAAATAAGAGAACTCACCTTCTTTGTCAGGCAGCAGCTACTTTCTGACTCACCTTTGGAAGGACTGTGGTTTAAAAAGACACACCCTGCTTTCACTGCTGTTTACTGGCTGAAAAAAACGCGAAAGAGGGAACATGCCCAGTGTTGCGTCAGGAAGAAAGGTCGCATTTGCCTCCCCCATTGATTTTTTTTGGCTGTCTGTCAGAGCAATGCAAATATAATAGAATAGCTGGAAGGGTGAAACTTGCAGTGATTTTAAGAATGATAGCACTTATAGAAACAGTAAAGAAAATACAATTTGGCCATTTAGTTTCACAGTCCAAACTAGTTTGTCGTTGTTATGCACCATCCGTTGTT
>NW_015152430.1:9967-14026 GCF_000732505.1 Cyprinodon variegatus
CAACAAGTTCCTACAAGTTTCCTGTTTTAAGTCGAGTTAATGTTTCTAGGCTGCAGGCTGCAGTAAAGGGTGTGTTCAAAAAGGAGAAGCATGATCATCCTGACTGAGATTCTGTCTTGTTATTATTGACTAAAGGTTATTTATAACAGCAGCCTCTTGTTTACCTTTAAAGTATCATAAGAAGCTAGATAATGTGCAGCTTTTAAATAAGACCAGATGATCTCTCAGCTGGTTAAACAGCCGATAGAATAAAATCTGAGAACAAACTGTGGATAAAAGTAAGCAGTAGAGCTGTGAAGCTAGAAATGGCATGAATAAGAAATAATTTATCCTGATGTAAGAGGATGTAGCAACAGGACAAACCCAACAGCAGCTGCAGCACAGATCAGCGGCACACAATTTAAACTGACTTTCCATTCACAGACTGAAGCTTGTGGTAGACTTTGGTTTATTAATCTGAAGATGATGTGATCTGGTTTTATATACAGAAATGAAACCAAATATCATCAATATAAACATCTTTCTACTAAAAGTCTTAATGGCCTTACTGTTTTTCCAGGAAACAGAGGGATTCTTACAGACTGGCAGGAGCGGTTTCACTTGCTGCTGATCTTTGCTGCAGCTGCTGATAGGGTTTGTCCTGTTGCTGCACAGGGTTTTTGATGAGAGGTGAGCCTTGGTGTTTTTTTCCATTTACAGGTTGGAAGCAAGTCCTGTTTAGGGATTTAGATATATATAGGTCACATTAAAACAAATGTTTTCATCTCTTACAACTAGGCCAACACTCCCCAAATATCTCATGAGAATATTAGTTAAGCAAAAGTAAAAATAACAGTAACAAGTACAGCTTCTCCTAAAGTAAATGTGAGTAAATTTAGGAAACCATCTCTCGACCCAGATGACTTGGTCAATTATAGATCTATATCCAATCTTCCTTTCTTAACTAAAATGGTCAGCTTCAGCAGATGGCCGCTCACACTGAGCCTGGTTCTGCTGGAGGTTTCTTCCTGTTAAAAGGGAGTTTTTCCTGTCCACTGTCGCTACAAGCATGCTTAGTGTGGGTGGTTACCTTTGAGTCAATGAATCGATGCAATCAGCTGGTTTTTTTAGATGGAAAGCTTTGAATCAATCTGACTGTATGATCTGGTTGAATTGTCTCTATAAAGTGCCTTGAGATGACGTGTGTTGTGAATTGGCGCTATAGAAATAAACTGAACTAAACTGAATTCACCCATTCACTCAATCTTTGATGGTGGCAGGCTACCTCTCTTGCAGCAAAGCAAGAATATCCTCACAACGGCTCCAAATGACACAAAACTAATATGGGTGAGTAGAACATGATGTAATAACATAATAAGTCATAAGTCATAACAACATCTGATCTTCATTATTATTATTCCAATTATTACTGACAGAAAGACTTCCAGCTTCGACATCATGAAGTAAAGTCAGTATGAAAGCAGAAGAAACTCAAACCAGCAGCTTTTTTCAGCTTTGTTATACAAACTGTTTTTTGTCACAAGGTGCCATAATTCTTGACCTTGTAGGTCTTTCACTGAATAATAATGGTTGGATCAATTAGAAGTTGATCAGTTTCTATATCTCTAAGATAAGCAAAAATAACAGCTTATATAAATGGAACATTATTTTAATGCGAAATATTCAAATATGCTTCCTTCAACTTGATAAAACGATGTTTGCATTTTCTTGTTGGGATCTGGAGGTCTGTCCACTTTCTCCACCAGAGGGCGTACTAGATCTCCTGGAGCTGGAGCTGATTGTACCACCTGTCGCTCGTCTGCTCATCAGGAGATCCGTATTTAAGGAGGCAGAGGACTTCCAGTGCCAGAGTGTTTGCCAGTAATGGTTAGCAAGCCTGAGCCAACCAGCCTGTCTGAACCACTGACTCCCTGAAAGCCTGAACCTGACCTGATCTGTTTTCTCCTCTTTGCCTCCTAGATTGAGCCTGCCTGAAACCTGAAACCCTGAAGAGTTTCTCTGTCAGTGATCTGCCTGTCCGTTCTCAGAAGAACTCTGGAGAATTATTCCTGTCTAAGACCTGCCTGCCCGCTCTCTGAAGAAACTGGAAGGAAACTCAAATCTGTGATCTGCCAACACGCAAACCAAGCTCTGCCTCCGCCTAGCCCTCAGCCTGCCGACAGCCTCTGGACCCTCAAGGTTCCCCCCCTCTGCTGCTCTGCTCTACTCCTGAACAGGTACGGCCCTGCACACTCTCATCCTGCAAATTACCTGGACCTCCACTAACTCTGTCCCCCTCTGCAGTGAACCCATTCGTGACCAGTCCTGGATCTGATTTATCTGTGTGCTTTTCAGAACCCACTCGAGACCAGACGAGTTCCCCTCTGGATCTGTTTATTCATCATGCTTAAACACTTTAATAAATCTTTGAACTTTTCTCCTGCCTCTGAGTGTTCTGCATGTGGGTTAGACACCTTAAGCCAAACATGACATTCCTGCTTCAACTTTAAAACTCTCTGCAATGAACTCCTTTCGTATCTTTCTGAACTCCAAACAGACATGTAATACAGCAAACAGTAAAGGTGTTTAGCCGCTTGGCACGGTGCCAATCAGTTCCTGCATAGAAACTAAAGCCCTGTCTAGTTGGGTGCTTACAATTGCCATTTTTTAAATCTACAGCCAGCAGACACAGAGTAGAAACTAAAAGCATAAATTGTCAAAACTGATCTAACTGGTTTAGCTGCAGGTTAAAAAACAGACTTTTCATTAAGGTGAGACATTTCTTATTCCAACTAAATGAATCTTTTCCCATACAAACCAAAACATAGCTTGTTAGTTTAAAAAAAAATATTTTATAAAATTAGCTTTTGTGCTTTCAAAGTCATTGTTAAAATCCTGTTTTACAACAAAGTAAAAGGTCTAAAGGGGAGGTAAATTTAAAGAAAAGATCTAGAACTGGATGAAACAATAAACCAAATGATCGACTGCATTAAATCAACAACTTTAACATCAAGTTAATTAGCAAGTTGAAAATGGGTTTATAAAAACGGACAGGTTCCATTATGGTGGAGAAAAACATCATTTTAAAAGTTTCTTGGAAAAGATCCCGTCGTTAAAGAAATGTGATTCTCTTCAGAAAATGTCAGTGAGTGTAAAAAGAAAAGCAGGAGCTTAAATAAAACCAGGGACAAAGAGAGCAGGTTTCGATATTACACCGATCCAACATATCTGTCAAGAACATGATGAACATTATCAGACACTGGATTAAAGAAAATTTTCAATAGAGCGAAGAGAGGGAGGAGTGTGCAACAAAGAACCAACAAGAATGTAGCTTCTACACCTGAGTGTGTTGACCTAGCGCTTGTGACGACATGGTTTTCATGTGAGTCACCATCAGGGTAGTGTTATGTTGAGACTCTTGCAGGAACTCAGGCCAGAGCTGATATTTATACACTGACCCGAGTTGGTAATTGGAATAACTGAGCAGCAAACATGTTAAGGCCTGCAGAAGGGAGCCTGTTTTTCATTCTTGTTTTCCTGACTGTGACTAACTGCATGTTCTCTCTAAATCCTCTGAATAAACCACAGCAGGTGAAATAGCTGAGAAACTGCAAGGGTTTAGTATAGATGATCAGTGCAGGGTATTATTATGGACACTTTAAATGAGAGCATTCAGACTTTCAGCAAATCAAGCCCTTTATGAAGGTTTTACCTTAATTCAAGAAACTTTAGTGCAATAAGAGATATGAAGAGAAACAGACAAAGGACCAGACTGGCTGGAGGCTAGAGCACCTAGACATTTTACAGAAGTAACAACAGCAAAGATGAAAATATTACTTAAGCAAAAGTAAAGATTACAGTCATGTACAACTACTCCTAAACTAAATGTGAGTAAATGTAACTAGTTACTTCCCACCTCTGATACTGACAGGAGCATCATGTTAGCAGAGAAAAAGACACTGACCATGAAGGAAGCTTCTGTTCATTATTTAATGTCTTACTTCAGGTTCATCAAGCTTCTGTTTTAGGGACTGATGTCCTTCAATATTCCTGAAACATCAGCAGGACTTTGGAAACTTT
>NW_015152430.1:16436-17853 GCF_000732505.1 Cyprinodon variegatus
TGTAAACAGAGGAAATAAACGGGAATTAGAAGAAAGCAGTTCAGATGAAGAAAGAGTTGTGTGAAGGAAGGTTTTCAGAGAAGAAATAAGAAAAAAATGTAGATTCAGTGCTGAAGATAAATAGAGTAACTTTAGCCCCATTTTGATTTACAGAGAAATAATTAAGACATTGGGGAAGTCGAATTAGTGAAGGAGTTGAGAAATGGAAACTTATTGGGAATTTGCAATAATGAGGAGCAAAAGAAAAAAAAGCATTGAATGTTGAACACTTGGGGAAAAGAGAGGTCAAAGTAGGTTTCATGACTTTCCCAGTTAGGCCTTTCATTCCACCTCCACTCAGGTGCTACAGACATAGAGCTACAGACATGAGGCAGCAGTTTGTAGGGGAAACAAAGGTGTTCAAAATGAGGAGAAGAACAAAGAACTGAGGAAGAAGATATTAGTGATATGGCATGGTTGAGCTCCCATGGCCGGGAGCAGACTGACATGTTGAACATCCTGTGGTTGTTAAGTGCACACTGGCTAATAAAGCTGAGTTCGACAAGTTGCACTAGTGGTTCTCAGGAAGTTCTTCATAAAATATAGCCGTTCATGACAAAAATGAAGAAAGGTGCTGCAACTGTAGAGGGCAACACAGAGTTAACTATAGAGCATGTGAGGTGGGAAAGAAGGCAGTGGAAATACAACACATTAAAACGACAAAAAATATAAGCTAGACAGAAGCAGTGAAGAAAGTTTGGGAACAAAGGACAGGAGAAATGAATCAAGCTCAGAATCAGGGACAAAGGCAAAATGAAGAAGAAAAGGAAAATCATTTCAGTCCAATAACAGAGAAACTCATTCTATTCATAGATTATGTCATTAACTGCACAGACCAAGCCAAGCATAAAACAGAGAAAATCAGGATATTTGCAAGAGAAGCTGAAAAGTTTTTGGGAGTCGAAGAAATTAGTTGGGAAATCATTGTTTCTAGGTTGGAGATGGAGGGAAGAACAGGAGCATCTGGAACATAACAGTCTAAGATATTGTTAATAATAAATAGTAATTATATTAGATCATGATAGGGGATAATGGGTTATTATATTTTGTATAAAAAGAAAAGTAGATACATTTAGTATATTCCACAAGTCATACCACTAGTTGGCGGTAACGCGCTTTCAAATTTGTTTGCCAACCGCCAATAAACATCCCAAGAGAAGAAGAAAAACAGGCCGTGGGAGGAATCGAAAAACCTAGGCTAAAAAATGTTGGTCGAATAGCCACTTTAAAACTAGAATCTAACTTAAAATTACTTTTTGCCTTCGTTTCGGCGAAAGGAGGATTGATCAATGGCTTTAGCGGTAGAGAAGAGCATAATGGTAAAACTGCGTTACAATGGCGTTAACAACAGGGCTGCCAGTCACAGGCAGTTTCCGTT
>NW_015152430.1:19038-20455 GCF_000732505.1 Cyprinodon variegatus
GTCTCCTGTCCCTTCTCTCACGTCCCTTCTCTCACTTCTCCAATGTCCAGCCCTCCCACTATCATCACTAAAGGTAAGTAAAGTCTAAAATTATATTTAAGAACAAATCATTTAGCGGCATATGTGCTTCTGATAGTTGTTCGGTTATCTGCCTGCCTCAGAGGTGCAAAATCCGTTCTTAAAAAGTTTCGACAAACATTATAAATCACTCTGCATCATTGCTACTGAGGAGGAGAAACCAGATCTAAAAAAAATAAAATAATATATATATATAATTAAATTTTTTTTCCCTTAATTACAAGAGCATCTCTTGTTAAATCATTCATATTTCTACCATTGAAACAGGTCACAATGTGTTAACAACAATCCAAAACATTAAAAAGTATGAGATTAAAATTGATAAACGATACAAAAAATTATTGACTGACCTGATCTGCTTTGGTTCCAATGTCTTTTAAAGCCTGGTATCCTCTGGAAATGTGACAGCTCCTCTAAGCTCAGTGCAAAGATGAGGAAAGTGTAAAAAGTAGTGGTTAATTTTAATGGTAACCCTTTCACTCCCAAAAGCAGCTCAGTTTGTGCAGTCCCCGCCCCCCACTGCATGATGAGTCCTCCCTCCACACGTCGTTAACAACTTCTGTTGTGTTTGGGCAACTATGGCAGGCCGTTTTGACATTTATCAGCTGACTGAATTAATATTTCAGATGTCTTAAATGCATTTCTTCCTAGTCAAAATGAAAATTTCAGATATCTAAAAAAAACATTCTTCCTATCTAAAATAAAAATTTCAGATATCTTGAATGTAATTCTTACTAGTACAATTGATGTCACGTTTCCCATTCATGCGTATTGGGCTTTACTTCCAGATATCTAATAATAATCACCTTCTTCCTAAAAATAAGTTCTGACTTGGATGAACTCTAATTTCATATGTCAATATTAGAGTTACTGCTAGTCATAATTACTATTTCAGATATCATAAGTTAATATAATATTACAGATATTCAGAAATACAATTCTTGACATCTAGAATATACTTATGCTAGTAGAAATATAATTACAAATATCAACTACTTATTTTATGACTAGTTAAAATAGAATTCTAGATATCTAAATTTTAATAATGCTTATCTAAATTAATGCTTCAGGGCTATCTATAATAGAAATGTGACTAGTCAGCCGGCTTATTTTGTGTTAAAAGGTGCCCCATGTCAAAATATCTTTAAGTATCTAAAACTGCATTTTGGATAGGCATTATTTCAATTAAGATATCTGAAATTCCAATTTAACTAGCCATCTATAAAAAGTTGGTTTCTGTAATTATATTTCCACCAGTAGAAATTAGGGATGCACGATATTGGGATTTTGGCCGATATCCGATATGCCGATATTTTAAAACTCATGTAGCCGATAACCG
>NW_015152430.1:21347-23676 GCF_000732505.1 Cyprinodon variegatus
GGTATCGGTTATCGGCTACATGAGTTTTAAAATATCGGCATATCGGATATCGGCCAAAATCCCAATATCGTGCATCCCTATTAGAAATGCATTTTAGATGTCAAGGATTGAATTTCTGGATATCTAGAATATATTAATTTATGAAATCTAAAATAGTAATTATGACTAGCCGTAACTCTATTATCGAGATCTCAAATTAGAAATTATCCTCGTCAGAATTCATTTTTACATAGGAAGAATGTTTATTTTAGTTAGGAAGAATGTTTTTTATAGATATCTTGAAGTAAAACCCAATACGCATGAATGGGAAACATGACATCATTTGTACTGGTAAGAATTACATTTCAGCTATCTGCCATTTGTATTTTAGATAGGAAGAATTTTATTTTAGATATATGAAATGTTCATTTAGACTAGGAAGAAATGCATTTGATACGTCTGAAATATATATTCAGTTGAGCTAATAAATGTGAAAATGGCCACTTATAATATCTAAAGATTTCTAGGTATTTGAAAGTTTAGGGTTACTTTTGATAGTAAAAATTCATTTAGGATATCTATATGTACATTTCTGGCTAGTTGGAATGTAGTTTTGACCAGGAAGAATCTTATTTTAGAGATCAACAAATGGAAAGATAGAGAGGACAGCGCTTCTAATAAATGTTAAAACGGCCTGCCATAATGGACTAGGTCTTTGAACTTGGTAAAAGGAAGAGGAAATGCATTGCAGAGAGTTACAAAAACAGAATAGCATTGGAGGAGGATGCGGCGAAATGCTTGATAAAAACTTGTTTAATTTTTCTGTTGGGTCTTCAGAAAGCAAAACGGATCCCAGCCCTATTTGATTTACTGCATAAGTAATCAGTCATGTCAGTCGTGTAACCAGGCCACTGATTCCTGGCCTGAAAAACTCTGCCAGTCCGGCACTGACGGTCTTAGTTTTTGGGAATATACAGGAATTATACTATAATTAGTTACAGATCAGTCATTACTATATTTTAATTTGACGAACCGGATCTTCTCGAAGCAGAGCGGAGACGGAGGATGTGGAATCTGGGCTTCAATATGGTAAATTGGGGCAGGACTGGATGATTTTTTCAGGTCAGGTGTCAGTCATGTAACCAGGCCAAGCCCCTGAACCAGCATTGAGAACACCTCGGTATTTTCCGGTTTTTTAATTCATCATCGGATCTGTAGCTTTGAGACATCAGATTTCACTGCTTAGAGAGTCGCTGCATGGTTGGAGGAGAGACGCACAGCAGCACTCAGTGATTATTAACCAGCAGCTACTTTGATGTTAGGTTAAAGTTAGGAGACAGGCTGGTTAAAATAATTAGAGATCCGAAAAATCTGTTTGTTAGACATATGGAGTTTTTTCAGCTAAAAACAGCAACAGACTGTAAGTTTAAACAAGTTGGTATAATGCAAGAAGCTTAATAAAACATAGTTTGTTCTTCTTTACTAGAAAAAACAATATTGGCCTCTCAGAGGACCATGACTCTCAGTTACAGGTTAACTTGTTTTCTTATTGTGCAGACAGAAGCAGACTGCAGACCTTCTACAGTACATATCTTTAAAATGTTGTTTCTGGCATCATTATATTAGTAAAGAGGTTCGTGAATCTTTTCAAACAGCAAAGAGAGAAGCAGGGAGAGCTGCAGATTTAAAGGTGAAACAGAGTCACTAGGATATGCAACATGCCGTTAAATATATTTCCAAGTTAACCACAAAGTTGCTCTGCACCCGGGGGGAGTAGCCAAAGAGGGGGAACTCTGTATGCTGGTGGGGCTGGCATATGGCACTACATACTTCTAGGGATGCAGGATATATCAATTTTGGCTTTGGAATCGACTGTTATTAATTATTTTTTAATGGGCCCTATGTTTGTAATTCACTAAAAGGCATCTCTCTGACATCTATAAATATAGATGTTAGAGAGAAAAAAATGTCATCCTTTTCAGAAACCCAAATCCGGTCACCCTAGATTGTTGAAAAGACCAGCATGCATTCTTATTCCTTTAAAAAATAAAGTCCACCATCACCTTATAAAATCACCTAATTTTAAAACTGAGCGACATGTGCATCTGAAATTGCATTCTATCATATTATGCAGCTCCTTTGTGAAAGTCAGCCACCCACGCTCTGAACACCACAAGATAGAACAGGCTACCAGTTATTACTGGTGGAATCTGGAAATGGAGGCAAGATGAAGAAATCCACGCTGAAACAGGGGAAGGGGAAAAGAAAGAGAGGAGGTGGTGAGGCTATATATCATTGAAAGCATGGCTAGCAATAGGATGCTCATCATCCTCAACAAGCATTTCATGGA
>NW_015152430.1:23946-27759 GCF_000732505.1 Cyprinodon variegatus
AGCCTGCTTAAAACTATTGATGCACACGGGGCAAAATAATAGAAATAGTGCTACATTTTTCTTGAGTTAGCCTAGTTGAGTTGCTCATGTTGCATCATGAAGAATACAGATTTCTGCTTCATCTATTTTAAAACTATTGATGAACCTCCCTCATTAGCTTGTAATTTGAACTCTCTTTATTCATGTTTGCAAAATATATTTTAAAAAGTCACCATATTAGGACCTTTTTTTGTCATGTAAGATTTATCACAATATTTGACCTCAGTGTTTCAAAAATCCTGGTTACGGCCCTGACCAGGCCACCCTTGATACATGAATGACTGACATGACTGATTTCTTAGGTAGTAATTAAATAAGTCTGGGATGTGTTTTGCTTTCTGAGGACCCAACTAAGAAATTAAACAAGCTTTCATCAACCAAAAAGTTTTTATTATATGTTTGAGTTCATCTTTGACACACATCCAAACCAAGCAGAGGAACAGTTTGGCTCAAACTACTGCTGTGAAGCAAGAATCTCCACCTTTTAACATAATGAAAAGTAAATATGGATCCTGGCTCAGAATGAGCTCCTTGATATGTGCTTGAGAATCACTTTGTCTCCATTCAAACCCAGGTTTAAACCCTTGCAAGGCAGCCTAAAGCCCACTGCTGTTTTAAAAAAATAATACTAAATAAGTTCAGGTGTTTTATAGAATATGTGAATCAGGAAATTCTCTGTATACCAAACTGCATGATTTTTTTCTTCTTAAAACTCCTCAGATTTATGCTGACACCTGCTGGATGTCAAATGCCACTGCATCAGATACACAGTCGATTTAATAAATACAGTAATCTTAATTTTTTTTCTTGTTTTATTACTTTATATCTAACAACAGATTCCTGCAGAAACGGACATCTCAGTCCAGAAGGGTACAGTTTTAGAGACAGCTCGGAAACGGAGAAGAACCCTGAAGCTCCCTGGCCTCTGGTAGAGGACCCACGTTTGAGATGAAGAAGCCAACCAACCCGCCCAGGAGTACGAGGGGTGGATGAGAGAGCAGTTAGCTGTATTTATCTGCCCCAGTCAAATGTGAGGCATTGTTTTGATTTGTGGGGCAAAGAGACAATCATGAAAAGAATAGATGGGGACCCTGCATAGAAAGAGCCTCTGTGTATGCACTGCAGACAGTGGAACATGGAAAATAAAGAAATCACATCAGAAATTAAAAAGTGGGAAGCAGCTGATGTGACCCGGACTGCAGATGCCACTAATGTTCCAGATCAGCTGCCACAGCTGATCCCACAGTTTTAGGGGATATCAGTGTTAATTCTCAACAAACAGGGTTACATACGCTCATATATAAATTATTTTAGTAAAATATTTTAGAATGATGTTATTGCTTTTTTTTTTAACTGTGTAAGGTATATCTATTTCCTTTAAACCTGTCAGCACTATGTCTAAGTCCCTGGCCATGAGGGCCCACAGAAGGCCAGGAGGTTCCCATTAAGATCCCATATGATGCCTGAAGTGACCAGAGAGAGAAAATAGATTCCACTGTTTGCAAATGCTGTCCATCTAAAAATAAGTCTTCATATTTGTTTATCAATTATTACTTTCAAAAAATAACACAATAATAAACAGTTAACCTAAATTATGTCACTGCGTTTAGCTAATAAGAAAACATTTGGTGACATATAGTGACCAATACTGCTCCACAATACTTCATTGTCATTCAGCATGTCTTATATGAAGTATCTACATTTCTTCCCTTTTGATTATATGCTTTGTATATGACAGTTTGATTAAAAAAGTAGAGCCTTTCTGACGTTTTTTAGCCAGTGTCCAAAATCTGGAAAGTGGTTTCACTTTAAGCTCTCTGCCTTCACTGCACCGATGCTAATGTAAATATTCTGTTAAATATATAGAAAGTTTATTTAGGACATTGTTTTACAAAGTAAATGCAATTTAATTGCAGTTTTTTTTAAATATTAATAGACAATGACCTCATTATTTCAAACAGTGGTTTACTGACAGGTAATATGACTAACCTCTGTGCTGAGGCATTGACATCCCCTAAAACAGCAGGACCAGCCATGGTGGCTGATTCGGGGTACATCAGTCAAACTGACTCTGGTACCCGGCAGGAACCGGCTGGTAAAAATGCTACAAGCTTCTGCTAAAATAACATCAATAGAGCATTAATATTTGAAAGTTATTACAGACCAACAGATGTATGTCAATGTTACGGTCCAAAAACTGTAACATTACTATAACAGGGCCCGTGGGAGCTTTATTACTATCTTCATGACATCTCATGCCAGATATTGTTATTGTGACCACAAAGATGGAGACTTCAACAGCAGACCTCTGCCTCTGAGGTGTAATGCTCTGAAACTGGAAACCTGTCTGAGAAGTTAAAAACATCCCTCCCTCCTCTCTGTTTACGGGTCAGTCTCGTGATGCCAATTCTGTTCTTTGAATGTTGATTGTCTTCTTAAATATTGTCTCAATAAACATGAATAAATCAGTCTCCATCATTGTTTGCATGTAGGCTAAACCAAAACTGAGGTTTTTTTGTGTATTTCTTCAACAAGAGCATCTTTTGGAAACAATCATTCAGATTTCTAGCATTGTAACAGGTTACAGTCTGCTAAAAACACCAGTCATTAATCTGTCAGCCATTTTGTTTTAGTTCTCCACATCTAAAACATTGGAAAGTTTCATGTTTATGCATTTAGCAGACACTTTTATTCCAAGTGACTTACAAAGTAGACACAATTTTACATATATCTTTAATATGACAAGAAGTTCTCTAGAAGAAGTCAGTGGTTAGAAACAGTGGTGACAGCAAAGAAAGGAAAGTACAGAAAGAAGGAGGGTACAGAGCTATGGGTAACAGGATAAGAAATGCTCTTTGAAGAAGCTGGCCTTAAAGAGTTTCCTAAATCTGAGTATCAGATTAAAAACAATATAATACAACTAACCTGATCTGCTGTGGGTCCAAATGTCTGTCAAAGCCTGGATTCCTCTGGATAACTGGAACTGTTACAGGTCCTCTAGGAGGGAAGGATAATGTCTATATGGATATGTTCACTAGTGTGGGCTGTGTGTTACTGAACAGGTGGAGACATCCTCAGGAATAGACGAGAGCCACACCTATTGGGTGTAGGTGTGGCTTACTTCTCACAGTTGGGAGGGAAAAATAAATGTTTAAAAATCCACCAGGTAATTTAGCTTTTTATTTCCATCTGTTATTTAACTTTATTTCACAAAAAAATGGTATTAAACAGATTATAATGTGAAGGTATACATCATAAACACCGGTCAGAATGAAAAGATTATACCAATTAGTTTTTCAGAACTTTAATTATTCCACTCAATAGTCTTCATCTATAACAACTCAGGACATTTTTAACGCAGAACGTCGTGACGTGCCGACATTCGAGTTAAAAACAGAGGTGGAATCATTTAACCTGCTTTAAGCGACGACACCTTTGATTGTGAATAAAGAAAATAATTTAAAACAGATCAGGTTAATATAAGTCTAGCAGCGTCATTATCAGTGATACATTATTGGATCATTTCAGACGTCATGGAGATTTGATTTTGTTGATAAGAGAAATTAGGATTTTATTTTAAAATCACATATAGTACAGGATTATACACTCACCGGCCACTTTATTAGGTACCCCATGCTGGTAACGGGTTGGACCCCCTTCTGCCTTCAGAACTGCCTCAATTCTTGGTGGCATAGATTCAACAAGGTGCTGGAAGCATTCCTCAGGGAGTTTGGTCCATATTGACATGATGGCATCACACAGTTGCCGCAGATT
>NW_015152430.1:30663-33294 GCF_000732505.1 Cyprinodon variegatus
TTCTCCTGAGGAGAGGAGACAGAGGAGGAGAGTCAGCAACACATCAGCTCCAACATCACTGACAGACAACAAGGATCATCTACAGTCTGACCTTCAACCTTCATTACCTTCAGTTCCTCTGATGGTTCTGATAGAGATCTGTGTTTACTGCAGGTTTGAATCTGGAACAGAGCAGAGATCAGAATCAATATCATCCAACAAGACATTTTAATCTCAATCCAACTAAATCTATCTCTGCCTTTGCTGTTAAACCTTCATGATCCTTTCATCAACTTTAGTTCTTTAATATTCTAGATACCCAGAAATAGACACCAAGTCTAAAAAGATTAAAAACTGTTGATAGTAAATTGATCTGATCTGCTGAGACTATAAATGCTAAATGGACTGAATTTTCTAATCATGTCGATCATTCAAAGCTATTTCCACTAGATCCACATTCATCCACACTAGAACTCCAACCATCAGAGGAACCTGGATTAAATCATCCTTCTTTATATTGATTGTAGGGAGGATCAGATTAATATTACTGAACTACTTTTTTCTGAGGACATAAAATGTTGAAATAGAACAGTACAAATATCTGAGAAAAAACTAGATTCAAAGTTATTGTTACAAATACACTTAGCTGTGCTACAGGTGGATACACAAAAATAATGGTTAGAAAAAATAAAAAGGTTTCTAATTAAACCAACTTTGAATTTCAGCCAAAGGAACCAACAGAAAACATCATAAACTTACTCAGTTTCTCTTCTTCTTTTCCTGCAGCTCCATGACACAGAGATGATCATTAAACTCCTCAGTCTCTCTGCTACAACGTCTCTGAGATAAAGGATCAATCTGAGAAACATGAGCAACATCAGAGCAACTAGTTGCTGTTATAGGAGAGAGAAGCTACTTCCTTCAGGACCTGTGGTCCTTTGCCACATGTCTTTTAAGCTCTGTTACCGCCCCCCCTTTTGTAAGGAGGAGGGGAGTAACGCGACAACCACAAAAATTGACAGAGTCCAGGTGAATGTTTTAAAAGACATAGGGATTTATTAACAACAAAAATCCCAGAAGGCTTGTACACACTGTGGGGGAGAAAGGGACGGTTAGGTGGTGCCAAATAAAAAACAAAACAGGGCCTAACTACCATCTATTCTACAGAAAAGAAAATAGAAAACAAAANGTTCAACCTGAAATGACTCATTTAGTCATCCATAACGTTATGGAACACATTAATTAACTGAAAAATGTTGCATAGTGTGCCTTTAATAACCTAGAAAACATTGACAGGCAGCTTCTAATATTGAACATTCTGCCCAGTGCATGCTGGGAAAACTAACTTCTGCTTCCCCAACACACTACAATATTTAACTAAACAAAGGGAAGCTGATATCATCAGGGTCTCCAAGGCCCAAACAATAAACCAAAAGTGTCCATTCTGGCTAAAATGTAAATCAGTGTCTCCTGCCAGACTAAATAAAATGAGAATATCTGAGCTCCCTGGAAAACCACAGAACAGGAGAAAACTAAGTCCCAGAAAATGGCAGAGATCCCCTACAAAGGTTCTGATCCACAATACAGCTTTAACAGGTAGAGTAGAAGAAAGCAGAGCAACTCATTGACAGAATGAAACAAAGCTATCAACAGAATGCCTTTTAGCCACAGACACTAATACCCAAGAGGAGGGAATGAGGTCTGGATCACTGAGGCTTTAATGCAGCCTGGAGATCTGCTAAACAAAGAACACTGTCCTGGGAAGAGAAGAGCGCCCCAAGAGGCCAGAGGCTGTAATTATTATTATTACAAGAATTTCATTCAGTAAAATATAGAAATCTACAAAACAGAGCAGCTAGGAAGTAATTCAGTCTTTTTCTTCAGTTTTGTTCTGTTTTTCTTTCTGAACCAAATCCTCCACATGATCAGAACCATCAGAGCTGCTGTCAGTCCCAGTGGGATGAAGATGAAGGTCCTTCCTCGTCTCTTTGGTTCTGGAGTCAAAGTTGGTCTCTGAGTTTGGATCTGATCAGCAGCTGCTGGAGAGAAATCAGAAATATTTATTTCTACTTGTTCATGTTTCAAACTGAGATTCAGGAGGCTTCATCTAGAAGATGGAGATGTTTGTTCATCAACACAGTAGAAAGAAAAATACATTTAGATTATTTCTACTAACCAGAGACGTTAAGGTAACATCTTCCAGAGTTGAAGCCATAATCAGTCTTTACATCACAGAGATACAGACCAGAGTCTTCAGTCCTCAGTCTGGACACATGGAGTCTGATTCGTCCTTCTCTGAGGACGTCTTTGTCACTCTGGACTCGTCCTGAAAACTTTTCAACCTGAGACTCTAAAATCTCGGTGCCATGATGAACCCGATACAGAGGGAACTCTCTGTTAGTTAACAAGCAGCAGTAGATAAACAGTTGTGTCCAGGTTCTGCTGGGTCTGGTGGTGAAGGTCCACTCCAGAGTGATGTTGTGGTTCTCCTCTGCCTGATAGGAGCTCTGTGTCACATTCACTACAAATGTTGCTGCTGAGGAGACAGAGAGGGAAAGAGAGGAGCAGACACACTGAGAACTGGAACATGGGAGTCTTTAAACTCCATCTCTAGAGGTTTCTTTCTCATGATGGTCTCTGTCCTGTCAGAGC
>NW_015152430.1:34117-36237 GCF_000732505.1 Cyprinodon variegatus
TTTAAGAAGCCAGCCAACACATTGACAGCAACTTCAACTCTTTTTGGCTCTGTTCGAATTCATGGGATGCGTCCTCAGAAGGCCAGATTGGAAGGCCGATGATGTCATAGCGCGGCGCCGAGGTCTGGTCAGATTCCAAGAGTCCTCGTTCTGCGGCCTTAAAATGCGTCCTTCTTTTAGCCCGATTTGAAGGACGGGTCCAATGTATCCTGGCTATCCTTGGATATCCCAGGATGCATTGCGAGTCCAAGCCAGCCGGCTGCTACGTGATCAGAGGAAAAGTTACTTGGCGCCAAACAGTGGTGAAAATTGGAAGTTCAGTTTAATATAATCCAGTCTTTGAATAGTTCCTTCTGAAATGAATGAAAATAGTTGTTTTAATGTCTAATGAGTCAGATATGTGGCGGTAATGTTTGGTTTATCTAAAGGTTTTTATCTGTTATTGTGTAAATTCGTAATTTAAGGACAGATTCTAATATATCTTCAGAATGTGGACTATAAAGCTGATAGGAGTTTAATTATTTTATTGCCATTTTGCACAATTTGCTAACTAAGAAACTAATAACATTTTTATATAATATAGGAGATTTTTGCAGATATATTCTTTATACATACAGTGTGAAGAAACACATAAACATTTTGCATTTAAGATAAAATAATGTTTTCGTCTCTCAATGTCCATCCAGAACTCAAGAGGAAACATTTCTGTTTCACTTGGTCTAATTTCATTTAAAAAAAAAAACTTTTTTAAGGAACCTTTGGCTTTCTGATTATTACTCTAATCATTGGATAAAATTATTCACAGATTAATCGATTTGGAAAGTAATCGTTAGTTGCAGCCCTAATTTTATTGTAACAAAGCAAACACATTTCTTACATAATACTGAACATTTCAGGTGGAGATAACAGCCAACAAACCAAATAAGTTAATCAAGCAAACTATACTAACATTCATGTGGAATCATTTGTGAGCTCCAAAAGAAATCACAGAATCCAGTTACTCACACTGAGCAATAATAAACTCTCACCTGAAGGNGCCCTCTAGTGGACTGAGCAGGTTCTACCACCTTAGAGACAGGTGTTTCTCTACCTGCCAGTCTTCTCCTCCTAGATGGAAGCAGCCTTCATTAAGTGACCCAGAGTGAGACCTCTGTGTCCTGAGTGAGCGGACAAACTGCTTTTAGAAAGGATAACTGAGGCCGACATGATGCTTCAGACCTCAGCTTTGTTTTATTTGTCTCTCAATGAGGTAAAACATCTGGTGTGGTTTGGAGTCCTGCTAAAGGTGAACGTGCAAATAATGTTATAGAGACATTCAGAAATGAAAACACAAAGCAGAAATAAAACATGGAGATCATTAAAAACAACAAAGAATACATTACAGTAGGCAAAAAACATAATAAAGACTTTTTAAAATCTAAATCCAAAGTGGCGCTGTTCTACTAAGGTGGTCTAGAAATGGTTTAAAATGACTGTAAATGATCACTTAGTGGTGATATGAAAACGTTTCCACATGATGCTTTTATTCTGGTTCTTCCTTTTTATAAAGGAGCTTTTGTTTTGAAATATTCCCTGAAAAGTATTGGCACCCTCCCTCCCTCTAATCTTCCTGCTATGACTCCATCAAAATGAGGGAACTCTCTCCACAGCCAGGCTCTTTAACTCTGCAGGGACTGATGTTTATCAGATCAAACCTTGTGGTGTTCATGGTTTGGTTCCTCAGCTGGTGTCTGTGGCTCTGGTGGACCTGCTTCATCGTGTTGTTGGAGATTCAACACAAGCAAGATGAACCATGGGAAGCTCTGCTGCTCTCCTTTAATCACTGGGTTTTTCATTTTATTAAATTTAACTCTTTGTTCAAATCTCCTTTATTAGTAAACATATCTTAATGTATTTTCTCTGTTTAGTTTCTGTAGATTTTAATCATTAAATATTAGGGTTAATAAAATGTTTGTATCACCAAATTGTATCTTTATTCTAGAAACAATCAAACATTTAATCAGTGAAAAAAGGTTCTGACAACATGTCTGGATAAATATGGATTTATTTACATGTCAGCATTAAGAATTCATGAACTAATACAGATAAAGTGTTTTATGCTCAGCATCAAAGTTTTAAAC
>NW_015152430.1:37424-43490 GCF_000732505.1 Cyprinodon variegatus
GAGACATGAGTTGATGATGATGAGCAGCAGGATCCTGGAGATCATCTTCTCCTGAGGAGAGGAGACAGAGGAGGTTTCTAGAACTTCAGTTTGTCTGATGAGGATCTTTGTTTACATCATGTTTGAATCTAGAACAAGAAATAGAAAGAGCAGAGTCAGTAACCTTTACAATCCAAAGACATTTTTCAATCCAACTAAATAAATCGTGTCTTACATGAACCTTTAAAAACATAGTTCTTTAACTTTGGAAAATGATCTTGTACAGAATAAGCTTGTTTCTAAAATAAACCTTGAGGTTTATAAAGAAAATCAGACTTTTTAACCTGAGGGCAGAAATTTACCAACCTCATTATTTTCATTGAATAAACATGAAATATTAATTAGTGGAATCACAAGTCTATCAGTTCATCAGGGCAAACATTGTTGTTCTATTAAACCTAGAATCCAATACGTAAATCAACTGATTTTCTTATTTGAACTCTTTTTTGATTACATTGTGTGTTTAATTTAGATGAGATTTACATTTGTTAAGACAAACAGTTGATCTGTGATCCTCTCTCAGAGAAATCAGAGTTTCTCTGCTTCAATGGACTGAAGGAGCAGTGATCACCATCCTCCGTGTCTGTCTGCTCCGTTTCCCAGCAGGACACCGCTGCTCTACCGCTACGATTGATGCTGAACTGAACTGAACTGTGGTGAAGCTCCTGAAAACATCTAGTAGGAACAGTTCCCTCACCTGATAGATCTGAACAATAAAGTAGCAGAAATCCCAAGTTCCAAAAACTCCTTTCAGGGAGATGCTCATCATACATTCAATCTTTTAGCCTTTATTATTGGTTTTGCTTTCTGTTTTTCATGGGACTTCATCATACAGTACACCTCCCCATGGTGTCATCAATCCTCACCATGGCCGGTTCTAGACAGGGCCCAACGGGGGCCAGTGCCCCTGTAGATCATGTCCTGGCCCCTGTTATGGCCCCTGTACTGAAGACATAATACTTAAAAGAAATTCTAAAAATGAAATGCACTGGAACAGACATGGTTACTGATAGGTCCTTTGGATCTATTTCATTCTTTTCATTACAAATTCTGTTTTACTTATTTTTCAAAAACAATAAGTCGATAGCTTCAGTGGTATTGAGATAGGATCCCAGTTTTCATCTGCTAAATGTTTTTTTCACAACAAATAAAAACAAATGCTCTATTTTTTAGAGATGATTTTAACAGTTTTCTTTATTTCTAATTCAAATTTTATAGAAAACTTTTAACTTAAATTAGATCAAAAATATGTAAAATTCCTAAATCATAAATGTATATTGACCTCATTAAGAAATAGAATTGTTATTCAACCTAATTGAAAAGAAATTTCCCTTCATGCAGCTCTTTTAATATATTTGAATCTCTTGCCCTTTTTTATTTCATGCTTTTCTGGGGCCCCATTAAAAACACGCTGGCCCCCTCCTGGCCCCCTGGTACATTTGGTCTAGATCTGTTCCTCACCTTCACTAGATGTGGATATACTTTAGTATATTCTGCTGTATTAAGTCTTATATTTTAGTTTTTTACTTGAGCATTGAACCTCTGCCGTTTCCCAGGATGCACAGCTTTGAGTGGTAACCAGGTGACTGCCAGAGAGTAACCCAGAGAAACTTATCGGACTGATCCAGTCAACTCTCTGATCAACCAGTCGCCTAGAACGCTGGTTGATCATAGCATCGCTTTGGACTGAAACGCTGCACAGGATTCACCAGAAACCTGCTCCCCTCACCCCTCTCTCTATAGTTGTTCCTGCTCAATCGAAGTAACTCTAATCTTTATATGGAGAATGAATTATTGTACTGCCTGCTCGCTCTCACTAGAATTAAAAAACACCAACAGAGTGTAAAATCCTGGATAATTGATGCGACTCGCGGACATCAATGAACAATTATCTATATCAGGGATAAAAGACTGACTGACCTGAACTGATGGGAATCCAACCGTCACTGAAGATTCTGGTCCGCTGGAATAATCATGAGCTTCGCTCGCAACGGTGTCGATGTAGAGAAGACACTCTTTATGTACCGTTGGCTTAGACATGTTGTCACACACCTTAGAACACCAGTTCATGACATTTACTTGACAAACGAGCTTATCCAGGCATAGGTTAAAAATAAATAGTGAGAATTATTCTGGCAAGTAGCCAGGAATGTGCAACATAATAGGCCTCTTAGAAAATGAACAGCCTTTGCAGCAGTTCGGACTGCGAACTAAATTGGAATTTGATTTCTCTGGAACTTTTAGGCTTTGGGAGGACCCAACCGAAAAATAAAACAAGCTTTTATCAACCTATTAACTGTTTCTTCAATGTTTGGGTTCATCTTCAGCATCCAAACCAAGCAGAGGAACAGAGAGGATGGAGACAGCAGTCTGGGATCAGCTGTGTTTCACTCTGACTTCATCAAAGCAAACTCAGGTTTTTGAAAACAAAGTCAAACTAATTAAATCAGTCTGACTATAATTGTTGTTCTGCATTTTGTTCCCATTTCATTCAGTTTAAATGTGAGTATAAGAGAGTTAGTCAGAGGAGCTCCAGTTTATTAAATACAGGTTTATAATAAGATTTTATTATGTACTTATTTTGATTCCTCACTAATTTCCAGGCAACATACGTATATTTTTCTATTTGAGATAGAAAGGATAAGTATATATAAATGAAATGCTCAAATTAAAAGATTAAGTCAAAAATATTTATTTTAGTTATTGTACGTTCTACATTTGGACAATCATCAATACTTTTGACTGAGGTTAGAACTATGCATAGTTATATCATTTAATATCAGGCCTAAATGCCAAATCCCCCTCCTCCTCCTGCAGCGCCTTTTTCTTCTTCCTTTTACCTCTTTATAGGCGGAGAAATGGAAACCATGTCCTGCTCTGAAACATTCTTTTCGTGCTCCTCAGAGAGGAGCACGAAAAGAAATCTGGAAAAAAGACCGAAAGTCCCCACAGAATCTCTGTAACATGATGTACACCTGCCTCAAATGGTTAAAGCCACGGGTGTAGGTTTGCATAGGGACCATAGGGACATGTCCCTACCAAAGCTTCTGACTGCAGTTCTGTAAAGAAGCAGGAGAGCGTTTGGATTTGATGAACTAGAGAAATGAAAGAAACCAATGCTAGGATTTCTTTATTAAACTAAATATTCTGAGTCAGACAGGAGTTCAGAAAACTGCTGTTAAAATGAACAAAGACTGTAAACTATCAACATTTCTGATTCCCTTTCACTAATATTTCTTTGCTGTTACTGTTTTCATTTCTGACGGCAGTTCAGGTATAATTAACAGGTTTTATTTCTTTTGTAGATCATAACAACACGAGAAGGATGCTAAAGATCTGCTACTTTTGGTTTTCCACATAAAAAATAGTTCTATTTAATTGACTTCTACTTCTAGAAATAGGATAGAGACAAACAGAGGAAACTCTATTTACACCAATTCTATTTTTCTCCACACGGTCCATAAGTAAATTAGTACGAACATTAATGTCTGGTAAAAATGCTGGAATCTGGCTGTTTATTTGGGATATTATTAAATTACAGATGAGAAAGTGTTATATTGTCTTTTATAATTGTTGAAAGTGATTTTTTATTTTAATAAACTTAGGCTCATTCTTAGTGTTGTGCTTGTAGATGATGCCACTAAAAAATAAAATAGACATAAGGAGCTATTTAAATAGTCAGACAGTAGCAATATAGGATGATGATAAAAGGTTGTGTTACATTTAATCCTTTACTATTAAAAACTCACTTGTATAATAGAAACATTATATGATTGTAGGAAACCCAGATATAATGATGCAGGGCAGCCTCAGGGTGAAGCAGCCCTTCAGTATTATGGAAGAAATGTGTTTGGAATGTTACCATAAAATTAGGGCTGCAACTAATGATTATTTAGCAAACTAATTAATATGTTAATTATTTTTTCGATGAATTGATTAATAATCAGATAGAAGGTTCCTTAAAGAAGATTCTTTACGAAATTAAACCAGGTGAAACAGAAAAAAATCCTTTTGAGGAGTTTTTAATAAAAAAATCTTAAATGCAAAATGTTTACATATTTTTTACAATCTTGGTATAATTCCTGCCCTAAGTGGGTCGCTCTGTCGGCTAAAGGCACATTTTAGTGGCCCTATACTCCAGTTAACAATTAATCAATTAATAAATTAGCTGACAATCATTCAAATAATTGATTAATATGATTAATTGTTTCAGCCTAAGATAAAATATATGAAATCGGCCAAACAGAGTAACTACAGCCCAGATGTGAAGTTAATATTTCAAAATGCTCAGAGTCAGTTCCTCTTATAGTTCCAGTGCTCATGTAAATACAATACATTTATTTGCCGTCCCTTGCATGTATTACTGTGCATGATACAGAGAGAGCATATTAGATAAAAAAAAATAAGAGTGGGTTTTACCTCTCTTTACTTCTGCACAATTATATATCTTCAAAAGAAAACACAGAATTAATCCACATATAACAGAAATATTTAGACTATATTTGGTTATACAGACACTGTCTTAGTCGCTAAGTTTAAATGCAAACATTTCCAAAGTGGGAAAAGTCCTATTTCCACATTGATCAGAGCCAGTGATCCTTTAAACATTGATAAACAGCATCTAGTGAGTGTAGAGCTGATAAGATTTGTATTGATGTAGCAAGAAATGCTTCTGTTCTATTTAACGAAATGTGTCCTGATGCTCACATTAAGCATAAAAAAACCAACATCAATATTTTTGCAAAGGACCAATGACACTGAAGACCAATAGTGTCCTGAAATCTAACCTACGTCCTTGAGCTCAGCATACCTTTAAATTAATATTTTTATAATGAAACATAAAAATACTTTTTGTAATGCTTAACAACGTGCTAATAAATGCACATAACAGTAATGTTTAGCATGCAGCTTTACCTCATGTCCAGCGGTGATGGAGCAACAGATCAAACTGATTCCTTCCTGCAAACAGCTCCATGCTGATCTATTAAACTGCTTCATTTATTCTCTCTTGGTAAAGTTTCTTTGTTTCCTTCTTTTCTCTACAGCAAAGTTCTTCCTATAAATGGTGAGAAAGTTACTCTTCAAAGCTCTAAATCATCCAGAGAGTGAAAAAAAAAAAATTTTTAGAAATAAATTAATTAGAACTTCCATCCATCTGTTACTGCTAGTAACAGAGCAGAACCAATTCATTATCAGTTTGAGGAAATTAACTAAAAAGAAACTAAACTCTGTGAGTGAAAAGACAGGAACTACAGACAGAAGAACCAATGAGAGTTAAGCAGCACAGCGCAGTTAGATGTGCTGATAGTTAAAAGAAAGGAAGATTGAAAGACTACTACATATAATAATCATCATGGGCAAGTTTTTCATTCACAAATGTCGTTTTCTTAAAGTCAAACCATCTTTCCCCTCTTTTCACAACTCTGCCACCTCTTCTTATCTCTAAAATTCAAGAACAAAGAACAAGATGCAGAACTTTATAATCTGATAAACAATCTGGAGCTGATGAGACACCCCTAATGTATGTGTGCTTGTATTTTCTGTTGGGTTTTTTTCTTGTTTGTGCTTTGTTTTTTTGTTTGTATTTTTAATTATTTTATTTATTTATTTATTTTGTATTGTTTTATTTGTTCTGTAAATGTGGAGGCAACCTCAAAGTTTTTCAGGTTTATATACATCTGATACCAACACCTTGTCTACTGTATGTGATGGTTTATAATAAAAAAAAAAATAAAAAAAAAATATGCTGATAGTTTCACCAGGAAAGACCGGGAGGCACTCAGATGGAGCTGCAAGAGGAAAATAATCCTTTGCTGCAATAACGCTGTATTTTAAATTATAAACATGTTATAAACATGGAATCATTATCAGGGACATGTTGCTATGGTTACTATGCAAACCTAGACCCATGCAGGAGATTATTATTCTGATCCCTGAGAGCCTCTGCTGTGAAAAGCTCATTACTGCCATCTAGTGGACTGATCAGGCTTCAGTTCATGATGCATCATTGAACAGATGCTGATCTGA
>NW_015152430.1:45032-47152 GCF_000732505.1 Cyprinodon variegatus
AAACATGTCTGGATAAATATGGATTTATTTACATGTCAGCAAGGAAGACTATATTACTAATACAGATAAAGTGTTTTATGCTCAGCATCAAAGTTTTAAACTGATTTAAAACATCATCAGGAAACATCAGAGAGGAACCATGATCCTCTTTAGATGCAATCATGGAGGAAAGTAACACCTTTAATTTAAAGGAAAGCAAAATATTCTCCAACATGAAGCCATCTGTCCAGCAGCTTATTGGACCTTCAAGGTTCTGTTAAACTGCTGAAATAAAGTTTGACACATTCTGATATTTTCTAAACCAGTAACTAATCAGCAGTTTGACCATCAGAGCTGCTGCTGCTGTCAGAACCAGTGAAACATAGAGGCCCAATGATTGATAGACACATCTGTCACTCCCACATCAACACTAAAAAAAAATAGTAATAACAAAATAAATAGTATAAACTGCTAAGCCCAGCTAAACCGTCCTGGGGATTCTAAGGAGGACCTCCTCAGCTTCGCATCAGCTGCTGTGACGGTTCCCTAGAGACGGACTCCCCTCACCTACATTGCTCTCTGTCACCCATGTTTACGTCCAATGCTCCACCACTTCCTCAGAAGGAAAAGCTTTAGGAAATAAAGGTTTGAGTGAGAAGAAGCAAATCCCTTTCTGAACAGTGTCAGTGGGGATGAGGACGAAGAAAATGATAAAATATTTAGGGCTGTTGGGGAGCATTTACAGTGAGATTGAAATAGTATGGAATGTTGAAAAAATATAATAATCTGAATTTTAGCCAAGATAAACTGCTATTTAAAGAGTAAATCATGCAACCTATTAATAAGAAAAATAATACACTAAAAACATTAGCTAAATAAGGCATTTCTTCAATGTTTCCTACTTTTAGTTTTGTGTGTCCTTTGTGCATTTTTTATTTTAAGTAACTTGTATTCAGATTTCAAAGAAATTGGTGTTTTCAACTAAGTTTGATGCCATGGAGTGGACAGTACAATAGGAAACTTTACCCAGGTTATGAGCCTGATCATTTCCATTCTAAAGTTACAGACATCATTGATTAATTTGCTCCAGTTAAAGTAAACACTTTCACTCGGAACAATATATTTCTATGGTGGAAATCTCCTGCAGAAAAATAGAAGAGGGAGTGCTGAAAAGCTGAACGGAGGTGGTGAAAGAATGGACCCCAGGTTCACTATGAAACCTAGAAAGAGAAACTTCATAGAAACAATTTATAACTGAAAAATGCAAGAAAATCTTTCTTTTGAGATTATCAACGAAAACTTTAACAATGCTCAAACCTTTTTTGCTAAAGTCAACAGGTTAACAAACCCTCCAATCACAGTTGCTGATGAACTCCAATCTGAAAAGGCCTGCAATGACTTTGCAATGTTTTTTACTGAAAAAATACAGAATAATAGAAAAGCAGTCAATAGATCTACTCCAGTAGAAATACTGTCTCCAGTTAAAATAAACTCAGTTAAAATCCCTCCATTCTGCCAATGGGGGCATTTCTTCCTGCTGTCTTGATGTTTTATCCTCAAGTTCCATCGAACCATCATCAGTCTCCACAGAACAAGCATACAGACCAGAGTCTTCAGTCCTCAGTCTGGACACATGGAGTCTGATTCGTCCTTCTCTGAGGACGTCTTTGTCACTCTGGACTCGTCCTGAAAACTGTTCATCCAGAGACTCTGACACCTCAACACCATCATGGACATGATAGAAGAGGATTTCATTTTGAGGAGTTAATGACAATGAAGGATTAATTACTAGTATTAATAGAAAACAATCACTCAGTAAAATCTAATGATTTACACAGCAGAGCAGCTAGGAAATGATTCAGTCTTTGTAACCAGAATTGTTCTGTTTTTCTTTCTGAACCAAATCCTCAACATGATCAGAACCATCAGAGCTGCTGTCAGTCCCAGTGGGATGAAGATGAAGGTCCTTCCTCGTCTCTCTGGTTCTGGAGTCAAAGTTGGTCTCTGAGTTTGGATCTGATCAGCAGCTGCTGGAGAGAAATCAGAAATATTTATTTCTACTTGTTTCAAACTGAGATTCAGGAGGCTTCATCTAGAAGATGGAGATGTTTGTTCATCAACACAGTAGAAAGAAAAATACA
>NW_015152430.1:48174-49132 GCF_000732505.1 Cyprinodon variegatus
TGGAAACTGACCACAGAGACATGAGTTGATGATGATGAGCAGCAGGATCCTGGAGATCATCTTCTCCTGAGGAGAGGAGACAGAGGAGGTTTCTAGAACTTCACTTTGTCTGATGAGGATCTTTGTTTACATCATGTTTGAATCTAGAACAAGAAATAGAAAGAGCAGAGTCAGTAACCTTTACAATCTAAAGATATTTTTCATTCCATCTATGGATTATATATATGCTTCATTTAACTTGACTGTTTATTTTAGGGTTAGTGTTTAGGGGCTCAGGTGGTCTGATCTGTTCAGGGTTCTTCCCCTTTTTATGACCCGTTTCTTCAGAATCAGAGCTCTTTTGGATTCTCAACATATTATTACCTGTATTTGTTTTTATTTTACATTTCATTAACAATCTAAAGTAGCCAAAGGTAGAAAACAATCATTCTTAGTCTTAAAGGAAAGCTCTGCCTTCTAAGACAGACTGAGCTCTGCTATTTAACAAGGAGACACAAAAAGTCTCAGTGCTTCTTTTTATTCTTTTTATTAAGATCTGAGGGCAGAGGAGGACAAATGGAACATCTTAATAAATGACTTTTGTAGAGATTTGTTACAAAGGCGAATAAATAAAGAAGCTATTTAACAGAGATAAATACATATATATCTCACTGTATAATTTACTTTCTGGCTACATTTATTCGTTTTCTTTTTTTATCTTGGGGGCAATTAATTGTATAATAATTTGTTTATTGAGAATTTATTTATTTATGTATTTATTTTTAAATATAGTAGAGCTGGTCCTCCATAGTGGAACTACAGAGTTGTTACAATAAATAGAAAAATTATTTTCAAAGCAGAATGGGTGAACATTTTTTTTTATCTCTGATCCACTGGATGAAAATGGAGATTTATTAGAGTTAATAAATTTTGTTGTAGAAAAGCTGCTTAGCATCTGCAGCTGGATTAAAAAATGAAC
>NW_015152430.1:50930-52695 GCF_000732505.1 Cyprinodon variegatus
TTTCTGTTTCACTTTGTCTAATTTCATTTAAAAAAAAAAACTTTTTTAAGGAGAAGTAATCGTTAGTTGGAGCCCTAATTTTTTCGTAACAATGCGAACACATTTCTTACAAAACACTGAACATTTGAGGTGGAGATAACAGATTAATTATACTAACATTCATGTGGAATCATTTGTGAGCTCCAGAAGAAATCACAGAATCCAGTTACTCACACTGAACAATAATAAACTCTCACCTGAAGGTTCGGACACTTCTCTCTCTACCTGTGCTGCAACATCACCACTCATTGTTTGAGTTCCCTAAATTCAGCTAAATCAAATAAAAATTGACATTTTTATTGTATATAAATAAAAAAGTTGCTCCATCATTTGTAATAACAATCATTTAGACACTACATTAAGCACTGAAAGGCCAGCTGCTTCACCTACAAGCTGCCCTGCATCATTATTACTGGATATCTGTCTTTCCTAGAATCAGATAATGTTACTGTTATAAAAGTGTGTTTTAATATTAGGGCATTAAATTAAACACAATAGTATCATCCTCTGAGCTCTGCTGCAGGATTTGTTGCAGCATCTTCCGCGGTGGGGATCTGCCTCTGTAGTTAGAAAGCAGCAAAGTAAAAACTATGCCCAATGCTGAAAGAGAGCCAGCCTACAGGTGTTCCTCAACACACTTTAACTGTCTGCTCGGTTTCTCTCACTCATGGTGTAAAAACTGCACTTTAACTGTCGATCTTCCTTCAATATTGTCATCAATAACCTTAATAAAGCAGTCTCTATCATTCTTTCTGCTACTGACTCATTATTTACATGCATACCAGATCCAAAGGCAGTTTCTTTTTGCTAATTTAAAAAGGAGATCTCCTGTTTTCAAGCAACATCATTGTTCTGAACGCTTTTTCTGGATTCCTTCGTATCGAAAACTATAACTTGGTACGGATAATCCCGCTGGCATAGTAATGAGTAACACACAAGAACAAATATCATTTTTAAATTGAATAGATCATACTCACGTTAAATATCTTTCCTATCGTTTGTCTCACTCATGCTCTTTAAATGTTGATCGTCTTCCTACAACATTGTACCCCTGATGTTAATAAGTCAGCCTTCTCTCTGCTCATGCTCAACGCGGTCTACCTAGACTGGATCCTTCGAAGACCTATAAATACGTGTCTAGCCTCGGTCTGTTCTCTAACTGCTATCTCCGCCCCTCATTCGGAGTAAAGTTGCTTAGCAACCGTGACAGCTCCCGCACAGGGCAAGAAAAATAATGGATACAAAACGACTAACCAGCGGCGTAGGAAGCTGGGGCGACGGGGGAGACATGTCCCCCCCAATATAAAAGCCAGGTGGATATGTCCACCCAAAAAGTTGTACCGCAAAATATTAGATTTTGACAATTTTATAACTAGCGTGCTTTTATTTTGAAGGCACAGCATAGCGTTACGTCACTGTACTCCCCCTCCCCTCTCTGAACTGCTGAGTGTTTGCTGACTGACTTTTTTTCTCAGAATTCTGACTTTAATCTCAGAATTCTGACCTTTTTCAGAAATCAGAAATCTTACTTTTTTCCCATACTATACTGAAATAAAATAAAAAAAATCAGTTAACTTTTTTTTTTTTTTCAGTGGCCCTTATCCTCTTCCGTACATCTGTGGCAAACAGATTTTTCCTTAAAGGAATAGTACACCCAAACCAGACGAAAGTGCGCATTCAGCGTCTGCTCTGCCGATAATGCAAGCGTAGAAGAAGAAATGTGCTG
>NW_015152430.1:54820-56022 GCF_000732505.1 Cyprinodon variegatus
GAGTAGAAAATGAAGGCTAATCATGTTTTGGGTGTACTATTCCTTTAAGAAGAAAGTATACACATTAAATATTCTGGATTATAAGACACTTTTTTCATAGTTTGGCTGGTCCTACAACTTATTACGGTAGTCTACTGCAACTTCTATACCTCAAAATATACTTCAACATGAATTTAAACATTAATTCATAAGGCCTGACATTAACCAAGAAATAAAGATGATCATCTCCAAACACAGAGGGTGCAGTAGGTTTTGATAACTAAATAATGCTCTGAGAGGAAAATCCCAAAATAGATGTATCTCCACGAGGACAGTTCATTTTGGGCATCTGGCTACACTGCCTGTGCAGTGCAATAAATCCTCAAAAACATGTTTATACTTCTTATTCACAAAGTTTATAATTATTTATAGGCATTAATTTTGTGAAATAAATTTTCAAATAAATACAACTTGTACTCCAGAACTATATGGAACATATGGGTAGGTGGAATTACATGAAATACCAAGCAAGCATGAGCTCAGTCATTAAAATCATTAAAAGTATTTTAAAACCGTGTGAATTACTATGAAAAATATTTTTTGAGTAAATGTAGCTGGTCATAATAGAGCTCCATGTAATAATGGCATGAAACAACATTTTTACAACATTTGCATGTTAAATTAACAAAATTGTTAAGACATGGGTATTACACTATTTCTTTGTTTAAATTATCAAAGTTTTTAGCTTTAACAAATAAATTTGATTATTATCACACAATGTTGCCGTAACTATCACAAAAATCTTCTGTTTAATAGTTTACAAAGGTTCGTTGTGATTTAAACCAAAAATATGTGTTTTGGGGTTTACAAACCTATATTGTCGGGATTTTAGATAGCTTTTATGTAAATTTCATGGTCTTTTTTTACAGTGTAGCAGATGTTTAGGCGCATCTTGTGTTGTTATACTCTGCAAAAAAATAACAGCTGCTATTTATAGCTGAACTGCCTCAAAGGGTCGTCAGAAAATGAAAACAGTAAAAGCAATGCAGTGTTGGTAAAAGGGAAACCTTCTCATTTTCTTTATCAGTTGGGCTGAGAATCAGAAATGTTGACAGCTTACAGTCTCTGTCCATTTTTCCAGCAGTCTTCAGATCTCCTGTCTGACTCACAATATTTAGACTTGGACAATGTTTATTTTTATTGTGTGTTAACAGAATGTATAT
>NW_015152430.1:57943-58493 GCF_000732505.1 Cyprinodon variegatus
TGTGTTTTTCACACTCAGACAGATTTCCACCATAGTGTTAACAACAACATCGTTGATCTGAACGCTTTTTCTGGATTCCTTCGTATCGAAAAATATGTGTAACTTGGTAGAATAATCCCGCTGACATAGTAATGAGTAATAAACAAGAAAAAAAAACATTTTTAAATTGAATAGATCATACTCACGTTAAATATCTTTCCTATCGTTTGTTTCACTCGTGGTGGAAATTCTGCTCTTTAAATGTTGATTGTCTTCCTACAATATTGAACCCCTGACTTTAATAATCAGCCTTCTCTTTGTTCATGTTTGGTCCTTCTGATAGGCATGGTTTGAAGCGCAGCTTATCTGCCGAGCTTAGTTTCTACATAAGTCACGTCCGCTCCGACTGCACCTTTAAATGAAGGGAACATCTATCCTTCTTAGCAAAGGTCTGTGCGGCAGAATTAACCGGGATGGTTACCACATCGCAGCTCCGCCTACTTGAGAAAGAAATGCCATTCAATTGTTCCTCAACACAGTTTAAATGTCTGCTCGGTTTGTCTCACTCATG
>NW_015152430.1:61851-62733 GCF_000732505.1 Cyprinodon variegatus
ATTTTCAGTTAGTAGCCTATAAATCATGTGGTTTCACTGGGAAAATAATAAAACTAACAGGTAAGAAACGTTACCAGAACTAAAAATGCGTAGCAGCCGCACAGTGTCCCATCCAACTCAGTTGACAGCAGCGCGTTAGTTTACCTGCAGTGACATGCGCGGACGTGGGGGCACTAATACATCCTCAATTTGGAGTAAAAATATACGTCTCCTCCCGATGGAATTATCTTAATTGATTAATTCAAAAATGTATTACTGTTGCAAATATTCATGAGATTATACTGAGGCACAGCTCATTTATACTGGGGCACCGGCCGCCGATGGTCTCAGTTATCCTTTCTAAAAGCAGTTCGGAGCCACTGATCTGTTTTTATGTGTAATAAACCAGCAGCATCAGCAGGAAGATGGAACCTCAGCATGACGGTGCCACCACCGTGCTTAAAGCCTCGGACAGAGCTCTGAGTTGACTTTTAATTTTGGTCAAAGAGCTCAGACTTTGTCTGACCACAAAACCTTCCTCTGTTTGATTAGTCATGACATGTTATTTTCTTCTTCATAATTTTATGATTTATTACAACTTATTTAAAAAATCACGACATTGAAATGAAACTAAGGAAAATCTTCGCAGAGGGAGTGAAACTAATAAAGCCTTTGTTTGTTTGTTTTAATACCGTCTGTTTTAACATTGCTGAGCTCTTGGTCTCACACTAAGAACAGATCAGGTTGGTCATTAAAGATGGAGAGGAGAGCAGGAAACTCCCCAAAGCTGAGTCTACAGAACATCCTGCTGGTTTCAGCCTCCAAATCACTCAGGGTCCAAAATAGGTGAAGATCCCATGAGGAGAGGGAGAAGGTGGGATATCCAGCGGTCCCTGGTGCTGA
>NW_015152431.1:0-1171 GCF_000732505.1 Cyprinodon variegatus
CTGTATAGTTTTTCTTTATTTTGTTCTTTTTTTTTTTATTTACATTAAGGATCCCAATTAGCTGTTGCCATGGAAACAGCTAGTCCTCCTGGGGTCCATATAAAAACATAAGATAAAAATCTCAGGGAGAAATATAACATTTCCAAAAATATAATTTCTCAACACAAAAATGATCAGAGGATGAACAAAAGCGCAAATAAAGTAAAAAAAAAAGCCAATAAAACAAAAACCAAAAAAAAAAAAAAATCAAACTGGTGTTTCTCTCTGGTCTCATGAAGAGATTTCACCTGTTGATCCATCTGACCTGAACAGAGCAGCGGTTCAGAGGAAGCTGGCACATTGTCCTCCTGTTTGCAGGGGATGGTTCTGATGTAAAAATCTTTCTGTTTTAGTCGGTTTCAGGTATTTTTTGGGGTTTTATTTTCAGCAAAGTGCTGAACGAGGAGAAAAAACAAAGTTAATTCTGAATGTGTTTATTTGTATTTATCTGGATGCTGCATGTATTTCAGCTTTTTCTTAAACTGGTAGAAAGAAAAGTTATTTGGTTTAAAAGAAAAGGTTTATTGGACAATAAATCCCTATCTGTGTTCTCACTGATACGGTTTTCAGGGCTGCTGATGCATCAGAAGTGCTTTGACCTACTGTAAGCTGATTAATGTTTATTACCTGATGATAATTCAGGCTTCCTCTATCAGCTTTATTAGGTTCAGTTTTCAGAGCAAAAGGCATTCTTTCATTAGTGATGGAAAAGCTGAGGTCAGCAGCTGATTGCTTGTCTGGAATATTTTTATTTCCCTGTTTATTGACCTCATTTGGGGGACGTGTTGCCGTGTCCAGAGTGTGATTAGGGGAGTGAGCCTGTGTTGTTTGTGTCCTCAGATCCGGTACTGGCGGCAGCATGAAAGGGAGGCGGCGGCGGACCGAGTACGGACCGCCGGGCTGCAGCCTTCAGCCAGGGTCTCTGGCCTTCGACCCAGCACTCGATATAACGTAGCCGTTCTGGTGTACAACAGCGCCGGCACTGGGCCCGCGTCGCCTCGCACCAACGTCACCACCAGGAAACCACGTACGCCTGCAGCTCCCACAGGGCTCACAGCCCATCAAATCACACGCCACCCAGTAACTGTAGGAGAAAAACCAATTTATTCTAATGTGGAATATATAAAGTTCA
>NW_015152431.1:6568-9214 GCF_000732505.1 Cyprinodon variegatus
CACTTACATCCTCAATTCAAGACAAAATGCACTTATTTTAAGAAAGAAATTACCTATTTAGATTTCAGTTTCTTGCTGTGCAGCAACCTCCAGATCTCTCAGTTCTTAATAACTACATAAACTACTGATAATTGTAGTTTTCCCTTTATGAGACCTGCTTGTATTTCGTTTTTCAGGTTTTGTACAAACATGAAGACCAGACTGTTATGAAGGTTTTGGACAAAACAAAGACCTCATTGAGCCTCCCTCTCCCTAAAGACTATGGCTATGTGGTGCTGCAGATCCGGACTTGCGGCGAGGGTGGAGACGGGCCGCCTCATGAAGTCATCGTTTCCCAGGACTCTGGTAGGAGGATGCAGCTGGATTCCTGGATTGGTGCTTCCTGTTGATTAGTAGGAACCTAAACTCAGATTATTGGATGAAGTAGAATTTATCCACAGGAATGAAGAGATGCTAGAAGAAAGATCGATGTTGAGGATGCTTAAGGGTTATTATTATTATATGCAAATAGAAAATAAAAAAGCTGAGGCCAGATTATGATCCATAATCATAGAAAGCAGAATGAACCAACCCCCCCCCCAACTCTGGCTGCATCTATGAAAATAATCAACACAGTCAGATAAACGTTAATGTTATCGGACTGTGTTGGATAATGTTTGTCATGATTTTAACTAAGATCTGACCCAAAAGCAGGGAACCAATACAGAACGACCTGGGAAAAAGTTTAACAGGTTTATTTAGGAGATTGTGAAGAATCCAGTGTTGCTCTGAACACTTCTCAACCGGAACTGAAAGGTGAGGGGAAGACACAGCGGTTAGTTCAGGTCAGGCTCGGTGGGAAATGTGATTCTCGAACTTGAAGAGGAGGATTTTGTTGCTGACTCACGTTTCCAGAGAAGTTGTTGACTCTTTGACTCCAGTTTGTGTGCGGTAGTTCCAGTGTTTGTCTGTGGAGGGCGGAACAGGTTTTACCCAGAATGCGTTTGTTTCTAGGTGAACAGAGAAGCTGACTGTCACTCAGATTTCCTGCGGTACTTGAACGGGTCGTAGTGGAGATGAATCCCTTCCTCAGTATGAAGCTCAAATAATCTCTTGAGGAAAAGTTGATTCAAAACTCCAGTTTAAATCCTCAACTCAGCTTGAAGCTCAGATGATCCTTCCAGGGAGAGAAGGTCCGAAACATCCAATTTGCAGGATGACTTCCCAAAACTGGCAAACAGTCTTGCGTTGAGGTAGTGGCAGTCAGCAGCTTAAGAGCGCTCCGTTAATGAGGTAACTCTGTGCAGGTGTGTAGGGAGGCGGACCAGAACCAGGCGCCTCCTGGTGGAGGAAGGGAGACAAACACAGACAGGAATCCTGACAATGTTAACGTTTGTCTGACACGTTAGCCCGTCTTCAGCGGCGCTCTCCGCATAGCCTTGTGTGAAGTACCGCTGGCTATTTTGGTGATATTTTTGTTTTATTTAGTAAAATATTCATTTGATTTGTGTTTATCTGACATTGTTCATTATTATTCCCCCAATAAATGAAAAAAGTCTAATTTATTATTATATAGAGACTATTAATAACAGGAGGTGAAATGAAACTCCAGACTAGCTTTGAATGTGATGATGTCATCAGTAGAATCAGATTTATTCTGCGTGCTCCGTTCTTACCTGCGTTCTTCTCAAGAACATACTTGGCGAGAACACGAGTCTGTAATCGCGTTCTGGTGAATTGAAAACGACCAGAGTTTTTGGCGGAATAGAGACAGGAGTGATGTTAGCAAGCCGGGCTAATGTTAAAATGCTGTCAGGAATGAGGTCAAGCAAGGAGAACCAAAATAACGCTCCGTAAAGATCGCATTGTTCAGAGCTTTTCTCCTTTGAACAAAGAACCCATATTAAAAAGAAGAAAAAAACTAAATCTATTCCTAGACTTTCCAGCAGGTTTAGACTGAAGCTAAATACGTGAAACATGGAGGTCCTTCTAACCGGGGCCTGTGCGTCAGGATTTATCGAGTATTTCACGTTCTAAAACAAGTGAACTTTGGCTTCATTTAAAGAGAAAGTCAAACATTAATGTCAGATAAGATTATTATTTTACATGATTTATATTTACAGTTCTTTGACAGGTTAGGATAAGAAAAGAAAAGGTTCTAATCAGAGATTCAAGTTTGAGATATTTAAATTAAGCCTTTTTTATGTTGACAGTCTGCAACAAATGCTCATTTAAAATGAGTGAATTAATATTCAACTGAAATAATAAAATATCGTTGGGTAATTTATTATAAAGTCTGTAAATAATCCTTTATTATTTATCCTAAAGGCGGAGATTCTTTTCGCTCGATCTGAACTGAGCCGATCTTCTGCTTGTTTGCTTTGCAGGAACTGGGATGATGGTGCAGAAAGATGGCGGCTCCACGCTGGACGCATCGCATGCCTGCATCTCGGCTGGCTTGGTTCTGCTCGCTCTCACCTTCCCCTGATCCCCGATGGTCACTGTCGATAAACTCAAGGCTCCAGATGGACTTGGTTTCAGTTAGAATGATTTTTATTTTCTGATAACAACAGTTTAATAACTCACTGCAATAGAGGCTGAGGGGATTACGTGTGATGGGAGCCATCGCCGCTCATGATGAGGCATGATGCTGCGTTCAGACCGCGC
>NW_015152431.1:12434-14201 GCF_000732505.1 Cyprinodon variegatus
CTTGAAAACATTCTTCTTCCAAATTGTTGGCTACATATTACGGGTTTTTTCTCTGGCAAGAAGTTCGATGGCAAATCCTCCCTCTTCAAGTTGGCGATCCAACGACCAACCCGTCCGTGGAGGATCAGGAATCAGAAAGGTGGAATAACTCTTTTTTTTTCCACTTTTCCCCGATGGATTCCAACATTTGCTTGTAAAGCGGGGAGAATGGCGCTAGGCTAACCGCACCGTGACATCACTGCTGGATTAGGAGGGAGGGGTTACTATATTTGGGCAAAAATGGCCGTCCCCAGACTCAATGATCGCAACGAAAATTATTTAAATTTTTTTACTGATTAACGCTAAATTAATTAAATCACCGCTAACGTATTAGTTTAGGTATAAAAAATGATTATTCCTCGCTGATCGGATTTTTCCTTTAAAAACGTTATAAATTCTCAGTATGGTTGTTTCCTGCCGTTCGTTGACCAGCTCTGATATTCTTAGGAGGAAATATTGAAGAATAGCAATTGGATGGACATTTAAACTGCATATTTCTTCTCTTTGTTTCTGTCTGATTTGTAACCATAGCAAACAAACATATCTGCTCTTGGGGTTATTGATTGAATCATGCCTGCAGTAAATGATTGTTCTGGTTTCTGGGGTTTTTCTGCTGATACTTCCTGCTGATAAGCTCAATCACAGTGTGAATGAGTTATCAGTCATGTTCAGCTGCCGTCGGACTGATGTAACGCGTCTGACTTGCTGCACACATTACACTGCAAAAAAAGAAATCTAAATAAGTCATTTTTTCTTAAAATAAGTGCATTTGTCTTGAATGAAGGAGGTAGGTGAGACACTGTGCAAATGGAACAAGACAATTTACATTTAAAATAAGTAAAAAACAACAGTAGTCTCTTATTTCAAGTGCATATTATCTAATTAAATTATTTTAAGAGTAAAAATGCTCATTTATTCAGCAAATCATCTTATTTACCTACTAAAATTAAAGGTAAATACACTTGATTTAAGAAATTTGTAGTTATTTCTAGATGTTTTTGCAGTGTAGAAACCAAGTAGCCTCTGAAACTTGTCTGTTATTTGTGCCTCATTTGGTTGAATACATTGTTTATTTATTTATTTATTGTTTTGCCAAGATGTCTTTTATTTGCACATTTGCTGTCAAAGCATTGCTCCTCCTTTCACTTTCTCTGGGAATTTAGAAGTTAGCGTTTCTGTGACCTCTAAGCTGAGCAGGAAATGATGCGTTATCAGCCTTTGTGCCAAAAGGGTGCATGAAGTCCAGAGATGAAATGATCCGGTTAGAGGAAAAAATTGCGCTTAGTTTCCATTCAGATAATAAGGAAATAAGAAGCTTTGCAGATTTCATCCCCGGATGAACATGGATTCTAAGTGCTTATCTTATGTAAACATTTTCTTCTGTCCATAAACCGGCGGAATGTTTTAGAAAAGCCAGCGAGTGCCGCTAAGCTTTCATCTGAAGGAATGCTTTGCTTTGCTTTCTCCTCTTAAAACAAAGATTGTTTTTTTTAAACTAAAATCTGCTCTTAGAAGAAAATCCTGTAAATGTTTAGTGGAACCTTACGAAACATAGAAGTGTTTAAAATGTTTTTATTTATGAATCCAGTCATTCCAAAAAAGTTAAAAATCAATCCACTGGACTTTGTTTGCAAGTTTTAGGACGTTTCTCTTCCCATCCAGGAAGATTTTTCAATTCAAAATGTCATAAATAGCGGTGAGTTCCAGTTTTTATCCAGTTGTTTTAAG
>NW_015152431.1:15239-16646 GCF_000732505.1 Cyprinodon variegatus
CTTAAAACAACTGGATAAAAACTGGAACTCACCGCTATTTATGACATTTTGAATTGAAAAATCTTCCTGGATGGGAAGAGAAACGTCCTAAAACTTGCAAACAAAGTCCAGTGGATTGATTTTTAACTTTTTTGGAATGACTCTGACCTGGATGACTGAGAATCTGAAGCAGCATTTATGAATCCAGCTTCAGCTCCTCTCTGTCAACCTTGATGCATCTGCAGCCAAATTAAGCGCATAATACAGAGAAAGGATGATTTGGTGTCTTTTTAAAAGAAATCGCAGGAACATCTACGTGAAACTGAGCTATTGTCATCTTGTGATTATAATAGTGACCAAAACCTAAAGGAAGACTCTAAAATAAACAGAATATGATGCAGAAAGGGTAAAACTGGAGCCTTTTCTCAGTTTGAGGGTAAACCTTTCAATTATTACTTTGTTGTGCCTGAAAAAGATAAATCTGTTGTACGTTCATATTAAATAGTGTTGATGACCAAACATTTTGATGATTGTTGAATATTAGACTACTGGATTGTAGTCCATTTGCTTTATTTAGTCATTTAAACATATTCTCTTTGTTTTTCACCCATGATTTGGATCTATTTCTGGAATATCTGTAAGGATTTCCATAGATGTGTTTTCTGCAGTTAGTACTGTTCATAGGATGCAGGGATGCTGGTTCAAATCTCCAGCTCTGAGTGAGGGAGAGGTGGGGCTAAAACCTGGGAAAACAGCAGTAGACATTCAAAATGATGAACTTTCCTTGGCTGGTCCCCTACAATTCATTTTTAAACATCAATCTCTGTACTAAAATATTCTTTCTTTCATGATTTGTGGACATTAAGATCCAAAGATAAGCGCCACCTCCTGGTCAGACCCTGTAATTCAGTGAAAGGGTGGAGTCAGAGTACAAAAATATGAAAGGGGGTTCATTCCTGCAGCTGCTGCAGCACCTGCTCTCTCTTCCACCCAGAAATCGACAGCATTACACAGCAGTTGTCAGAAGCACTGAATGTCGTTACTGTTTATGCTGTGGAGAATTTTCCTCTAAATGCCTTTATTGCTCACTGCAGAGCCATAAAGACACGCAGCCATGTATGAGCGCTCTGGTGAAACAAACATGGCTTTATGGATAGTGTTTACCTCCCAGGTGCTCCGAGTGTCTCGGTTAAATCATTGCTGGTTTTTATTTTGCTTTTTTATGGTTGAATGGAAAAGCCAACATTGTAAAGCTGATTTTAAATAAAACACATTTCAATTATCTTTGAGCTGTTTGATCATTTAACTGCATGTTGACTTTAACAGGATCAATGACTGATTAGATGCTAGAACCGTAAAACATTGGCAAAATGGTTAAACCAACTTTCAATTCTATTCAGTTTATTTCTATAGCTCCAATTCACATCA
>NW_015152431.1:18791-20992 GCF_000732505.1 Cyprinodon variegatus
TAACATTGATTTTATGTTACAAAGATTTCCACGCAGTCTATAAGTAAATTAGTGTTTGGTCGGCTGTTATCTCCACTTCACATGTATTTAGTAAGAAATGCGTTTGCAAGGGAGCCCCCTCTCCAGAGGAAATACTGCAGCCTATTGTTATTTGTAAGGGAAGTGGGGGCTATAGCTCCCAGAGGAAAAGTCATAGCATCATTAAAATGTGGCTGTTGTCATAATTGCAAATATTGTCTAATTTCAAAAAGCAATCTAGTTATACTGCATTAAAAAATTCTGACCTTGCATCAGGAAATAAATTGAATTTCACTCCACTTTTCTGTGAATGTTGTTATATCCAATGTAGAAAATATAAAAAAAAAAAGAGTCCTCCCAATCTAAATGTATTTCTTAAAAAAACACAAAATTTATGAAGTCAGTCCAGTTTTAAAGTTCAGTGACCTAGAAATGATTTGAGTGCTTTGGCTGAGTGGAACTTTCCCTTTAATAGAAGCTGCCATTTCTTTCAATTTATCCTCCTGGCTTCCTGGTTATTGTTCATCTGGAGACAAATCATTGTCCCAACCAGGAAGTTCCTTCTTCGGTAGCCTACTTTTATTCTTTTATATCTAGACAATTTAGTCCTGTTTTTATTACTTTATCATTTTAAATTATAGGGATGCTGTATAATATAATTCCACCTTTCAGTTTGACACTGCGGCCCACTGATGCTTATCCTTGAAGTAAAGTTAGCAATTATATTAAACGGCTCTCTTTCATGTTAAATTCTTATCAGCTGCACTTTGCCACCTTCTATTAGTCATTAATTGGTAAAATATAAATAAGATGCCTCTTTAGTGAAGCCTGTATTCTGCTTGGCTCCTCTTAAGGAAAGGTAATTATCAATTTCATGTTATGGATTTTATATTTTGGCATAGTAGGTCACTTTACAAAAACGTGGAGAGATTTTCAAATCTTAGTTCCTCAGCTAAATGTAACCCTCAAATATTAGCTCCAAAATGTAAAAAAACAAATTGAAGTAGCTGATGTTCTTGAATTGCTTGGAATAGATTAAAAGTTGAATGTCTTTGTAAAGATAACACTATAATTTCAACAAAGCAGTCTATTTAGTTACACTACCAATCAGTTTATTGTAGAACTATGATAAGATTAAAAAAAAAAATTCTGTAAGGAAACCTTATAACAGCTAAAGGGTTAAAATAGAAGAAGATTGACAAAAAATAAGACTCACTTAGAAGTAGTTATCTTATGAATATCTACATGTAAATTTCTGCTCATCTTGTTCATTTCGTTTATGGACTTTCAGATTTTCAGGTTGTCGGAATTCAACCAGGAAAAAAAAATGACCAAACTACTCCCAGGTAAAAACTTCTTCATTTATTCTGATCATTCATTTTCATCTGAAAATCAGCAGCATTTTTATATAAATATATGTTTTTTAATTCGTCATCGTCATGGTTGACGAAATGAACACTGGTCCAGAAGCGTGCCCACACAGACACACACAGATGCAGACAGCCAGGCTCCGTGGTTGAGGGACAGAGACAAAACGGGGTACCGGGATTTCTGCAGGGAACTTTAAACTGGTCTCCTCCTTGGAGCCAGGCTTACGGGAATAGAATTGACCTTCTCCGCTTTCCGAGCCAAAACCCTGAGGGCTCTGCGGAGAAGGATTGGGAAAAACAACAAACAACAAAAAAAAAAAAAACCTCTTACTCCACTGGCCGACAGGAACCAGAACATGAACCTTGGGACTAACTAAACACGACCAAACAGAAAATAACACAAAACAAAGATCTGGCCTTGATAGCTGGGCTGAGCCGAATATAAAGGAACAGGCACAGGTGGGTGAGATGAGTGATAATTAGAGACTGGGCAGAGTTAGGCAGTTGATTGAAATGAACAACTAAGCCCAGCTATCAGGGCAGATCAGTTTCCCCAGTGTAAAATCGATATTAGTTCCCCAAAAACAGACCTTATCAGTTTTCTTATCTACCAGGTAAAACTTTATAGTCATAGACAAACAAACACTACAGATATTCCCGACTCAGTATACGGAGGCTGCATTATGTCATTTTCATTTTTCAGACCAACCTACATTTTTTCATTGTAGCATCCACAGATGGCAGAAGTACTCACTTTCCGTACTTGAGTAAAAGTACAGATACTTGTGTTAAAAAATACTCTGGTAAAAGTGG
>NW_015152431.1:21537-23026 GCF_000732505.1 Cyprinodon variegatus
AAAAGTAGTAAAGTAAAGTAAAAATATCAGAAAAATCTACTTGAGTACAGTAACGAAGTATTTGTACTTCGTTACTTCCCATCTCTGGTAGCATCAACCATGTGATGTAATGTCACTGGCATGCGGAGGCCACAAGCCAATCCGTTCCCTGCAGTGGAACAGCTTAAGCCAGGAGGAACTCTTCAAGCTAGGTTAAAAACTGGCTTCATCTCTTGACTGATTATTTTCTTCGTCTCTCTCTTTGTTTTGCTTCTAGTTGCTTTGGGCTTTCTGCTCGTTCTGCACATCGGTAAGTCTCTGCTGTGAAGCTAAAAGTTGATAGTTTTGAGCAAGAATGCTAAATATCTTTTCCCTTTAAATGTTCTCAGCTGTATCCAATAAGCTGGTGTGTCACATGACCAACTGGGCCCAGTACAGACCAAGTGGTGCTAAATTCACTCCAGACAACATTGACCCTTTCCTCTGCACCCATGTTATCTACTCTCTGGCTACAATCAACAGCTTCAACCAGATTATTCCCGTGGAGTGGAATGATGAGCAGCTGTATGGCAGCCTTAACAGCCTCAAAAACTAGTAAGTCCCCATAGTTACGTGGAAATATCTAGAATGGGTGCAATACTGATGAAAGGGGAAGACTGTGGTCCAACAACCAAAGGATAACACTTCTAAGCCTACCAAGGAAAGTTTACTCTTAGTTGTTTAGGTTGTTAAAGATAGGCTCTGTGTGCACCTCCTTGAACCCCTACCTCTCTGGTTCTTTTCCCTGAAATGAGATCACTCAGGACAAACTAGTATGCTAACTACTATGTGTTAAATAACCAGGAGCCATGACAACAGATTCTGATGGAAATTGTAATCTTACGCCATTCAGAGAAGTTGCTTAGAATGTACAGAAGGCAGCTGCTAACCTCTGGGCTCACCTCTCAGGAAGTTGCCCCGATTAGCAGTTAAAAAGGCATTTTATACATCTCCAGTCTGCCACATCATTACATCACACACTTTAGAAGATGAGGAGACATTCATGGCTTCAGCCTTATCAAGATATTACACTTCGTTCTTAGCTGAAGGACACTGCTCCAAATCTTTGCCACGAACAGAAAGAAGATTATTATTGTATATCCAGACAGAGGAACTGTCTTAATTGCAATAAAACAACAGTTCTTACACGCAACAGGCAGCCAATACCAAGGTGGAATAAACTCACACATCTTCAATGATAATTATCCTAGCAAGGTTGAGGCTTCTAATTATCCTTTAACCTCTAATTTAGGAGCTTTCATCCTTCCTAAGGAGCAATCGGCCGGACCTTCACCCTCACATAATTAATGTTGAAAGTATGAATCTTTGGTTGACATCTGTCTTGGTGATCTTGGCAGCCATGAAATTTGTTGCTGACCTGAGACACTTTTAGGGAGATGCTAATGGGAATGTTGAATCAGGCTGATTTTCTAAAGCCGGGTATACGCTGTACGATTCTTTGCTCTTTTTG
>NW_015152431.1:23898-25113 GCF_000732505.1 Cyprinodon variegatus
TTGATATGAGAGGGATTGTAAATTTCATATTTTCTTAATTTATTGTTCATTCTATTACATGCTTATTTTTTTCACTCAGCAACCCTGCGCTGAAGACTCTGCTGTCTGTGGGAGGCACTGTAAATGGGATTAGCCCGTAAGTTCTACTTTAACAACACTTTCACTGTTTATTTAATTCAAGTTTTATATGTAATGAATCTCTAAAACACAATGTTTTCCTTTCAGCTTTATTTCCTTGGTTGGCAAACCTGATAGTCGTGAAGCTTTCATTAAGTCAGCGATCAGCTTCCTGCGAACCCATAACTTTGATGGGCTAAACATCGCCTGGGAATACCCTGGACACAACGGCAGCCCACCGGAGGACAGGGAGAGGTTCACTCTGCTGGTTACGGTTAGCAAGCCCTGCAATGCATTGACATGCTATTTATTCAATATTATTACATTAGATGTTTGGAAAAAGTTATTTGCATAAAAAGAGGTATTGGTAGTTTAAATGGGACCTTAGATAATCTAATTAATTTTTGGTTAATTCATTTCAGTGTCAAACAACAAAATAATCCCACCGTTTATTTGAAATTTTTCAACTTAATATTTAGATAAATAATTTGGAAATTGCAGTACAAATTTATAATTAATCACGACTAATCAGATTTATTGAATAACTAAACAATAATAAGTTGTAAATATTAGCTTGTTGTACCAAACACTGATAAACCATGGCTCTTTGTTTCTGTCTACAGGAGCTGGCCAAGGCGTTCCAGGATGATGCCACAGAAAACAAGAAGACGAAGCTGCTTCTCTCAGTCAATGTGGCCAGTTTAACTACAACTATAGACAAGGCTTATGAGGTTAACAAGATTGCACCGTAAGTTTTAAAGTTCCCAGTTAGTTTATGCTTGTTTATGTTCTGTAATTTATGTTTTCCTTGCGCTCGGCTACGAAACAGGCTGCAGCCTTAGTTGGACTGAAACATCGTTACACGGGGTGCATGGCAGAGTCCGGTCAATATATAATAGCAAAAGGCAGAAAAGATATTTGCCTCACGCTCAAATCCAGAGCGCGCTGCACTCAAATATTAACATCTGTAAATTTGGTTGAAGTAAGAATAGAAAAGAGAATACTGTTATCTGGATATTCTTCATCAATTTATTTAAAAAAAATAAGAACATATAAATAAGTTTCATTCATGCTGTCACTCTATAATACCTAGATTTT
>NW_015152431.1:30477-40545 GCF_000732505.1 Cyprinodon variegatus
AGAACCTCGCTGATAAGACCACCTACTTCCAGTGCTTCAAGGGAAATACTTACCTCCATAGCTGTCAGCCTGGCCTTATTTATTGGGATTCTTGCAAGTGTTGCGACTGGCCCTCAGCCAAATAAGCTTCAAGCAGAGCATACAAAGTCCTAAAGAATGTTGACTAGCATAGCTATAAGTAAAATGAGATCAAACTGTTCAATACTGCTTAAACTGAGGTATGCTCTTCAAGAGCCATTAATAAATCATTTATAAATCCTATTTGCATCTGAATTTTGTTCCATACTAAAAAACGTACATATCACATAATTTAACCGGTTCAGGTCTGAATCCATCATGAAATCCAAATTCAGACCATGATCAGTGGTTTCTAGCTGGAGTAGCTGAAGCTGTGACATAACTCCAGGAACCCCACATGAAATATTTCTGGCCTTGAAGTTAAAGTCCCCTACTAACATATTTGAAGTTTCTGCCCTTCAGGTAGGATTTGAACCAGTCCAGTCCTGTAAAAAAAACAGAAAAGCCAACCTAGTTTTCTAGCCACACTAATAAAATAGAGTGATCAACAGTATCAAATGCTGCACTGAGCTCCAGTAATACCAGCACCATGGTTCTTTCAGGCTAAATTGAACAGGGCAGTCTCTGTGGTGCAGTTAGCAAGGAAACCTGACTGGATGACATTTAAGCACCTGGTTGCTGTTAAGAAGGTATTTAACTGTTGTAAAACAACTTTTTTTCAATAATCTTACCAATAAAGGGAAGATTTGAGATGGGTCTGTAGTTCTGCATGAGTAATTTGTTCAAGCTTTTCTTTTTCAACAAAAGTTTAAAAATTGCTGTTTTAAAGTCCTGGGGGAAAATACTCAAAGTGAGGAATGTGTTTATAATTTAAATCAAATCAGACTCTGAAACAAGCAAAACATTCCCAATAAAACCTGTGGGTAAAACATCAAGACAGCAGGAAGAATCCCCCAAAGGGATTAATAAAGTATCATTTATTAATCCTAACAACTGTTAGGTTAAGTAGCTTCTCTAAATTCTCCTTAAGTGTGAGTATGTGCGTAAACGGTTGTTTGTCCTGTTTGTCTCTGTGTTGCCCTGCGATGGACTTAAGACCTGTCCAGGGTGGACCCCGCCTCTCACCCGCATCATCAGCATAACAGTGGAAATTAATCCTATGCTGTCTAATAACTCTATTGATTGGGAGCATATATAAAGTAAAGAGAAATGGTCCTAGCACTGATCCCTGTGGATCCTGTATTAATCACATCTAAAATGGAGGAGGAGATCTCCTTAAATAACCTGGTTGGAACTGGATCTAACATCCAAGTTGAAGGCTTAGATGAAGACAATAGTTTTGCTAACTCTGAAAGTTCAACTAGATCAAAGCCTGATACAGATTCCATGACTACCTCGGATGCTGCCCCACCCTCCAGAGACAAACCAATCGCGGATAGAGGAGTGCTAATGATCTTATTTTTAATAAGATCAATCTTATTTATAAAGAATCCCATAAAATCATTACTGCTAAGGACAGGTGGAATGGACGGTTCAACAGAGCTATGGCTCTGGGTGAGTTTTGTAACTGGCTTAACAAGATTTAACAAGCTTAGCAATCCAATCAGATAAGCTGGCTTACCTGGGATTATTCTCAGTCTTCTCTATTAATGAGGAGAAATATGCTACTCTTGCTTCACAAAGGGTCCTGTTATAAGGCAGTAAACTGCCTGTGAAGGGGAATAAACTAAGCTTTTGCACTCTGCAGCACTGCTCGGCGACACAGAGGAGAGAGAAAGGGAAACAGATTCTTTAAAATGTATAACTGCACTATCTGATAATGATCTGCTAAAGTAGAACATTCTTTTGGGGAAGGAGAACTCTTTTGAAGTAATCCTGAAGGTTATCAAAAAATGGTCAAAGAGGACAGGGTTGTGAGGAAATACTGTTATTTCTTCACATTCTATGCCGTATGTCAGCACAAGATCCAAAATATGAAGATGAGACTGTGTGGGGCTATTCACATTTTGAACAAAGCCAATAGCGTCTAAGATAAAGGCTGCGCTTAAGCTATCGCCTTCAATGTCAGCATGGATGTTAAAATCTCCCACTAGGATGACCCTGTCAGTATTTAATACCAAATCAGAAAGGAACTCTGAGAAAGGAACAAGAAGAGGTTTTCTTGCTTTGCAATTTGGATGAGGGAAATTAAGGGTTGTTCTAGTGCTAAGTACTCCTGTGATCTCTCAACAGTGTTCTCATGGTTTGTGAAGACCATCAGAACTACCTCCGTTTTCTGTGGCATTAGGTCAGTAATGTAAACAAAGAGGTAATTCATTATCATATGAAGGTACATGTATTTGGAAACACATTATCTTCTCTTGTTGCTGTATATGGACTGCGCAAAGGTAGCAGCAAAGGACTATTGTGCCGATACCGTCAGGTTTCTGGAGAGGCATTTTTATGTTGATGAAGGCTTAATCTCTGTGAATCTCCAGCGTAAGCCATTAACCTGCTCCATAAAACACAAGCCTTTCTCGCTCTCTACTCCGTCAACTCTCTTCAGAGTGTTCAGAATGGGACAGACAGCTATCGGAGGACAAGCAAAACAAATGGGAAAGTTGGAAAGATTCTCTCAAAGATCTAAAAGAACTTCATATCCCAAGACTTACACATCCACGTCTCTCAGGCAAGCAAAAGCCAACAAACTGTATCTATTTTCAGATGCTTCAATCAGAGCTATTGGTTCTGTAGCCTACCTGAAAGCAGTCCAACCAGATGATTATGTTGAGGTAGTATTTATAATGTGCAAGGCAAGACTCTCCCAAGTCAGAACCTACCACACCAAGGCTAGAACTGTTCCCCGCTGTCTTGGAAGTTGAGATAGCCCTTCTAATTTGGGACGAGTTATACCTATAGCTGGACCCAGTTCACTTTTACACAGACAGTAAGGTAGTCCTTGACTATATAGATAACCAATCCAAAAGATTCTACACATATGTCCACAACACAGTGCAGCGTATTCGTCAGTACTCACAGCCAGAACAGTGGCACTATGTGTACAGAGGAAGACCCTGCCTCACAATTGCTGACAACATCTCAATTGACAAAGACAACTTGGTTCACTGGAAGATTCTTCATCTACAATGCACCTGCTGAAACAAAACAAACTTGGAAAGAGTTAATTGAACCAGACAAAGATTGTGAAGTAAGGCCACAAGTGAAAACTCTGGCGACTCACCTCCAAATACTCAAGTGCAAATGCTTTCAACGCTTCTCCACCTTCAGAGCAGTAGAATTCCTAATCCTTAATGCAAAGTCATTCAATGGCAGCATTCCAAACAGTGAATGAATGCAAAGTGTGTCACAAATGTCACTTACATTGAAAGCCTGAAGAAATGACTCGAGCAAAGAACATCATTATCCAAGAAACACAACAAGCAACCTTTGAAAAGGAATTATTGGCTCTTCAAGTTGGCAAATTAATGCCTATGCAAAACCCTCTGCAAAAACTCAGCCCAGTCCTCAACGTTGGTCTTATAGATCTAGATCAAATACTCTGAGCTTGAGAACTTTGAAAAGACCCTAATAATCCTTCCCAAAGACTCATTCCTCTCTCCTGCTCACTCGTCACCACCATGAGCAGGTAAAACACCAGGGTTTCCACCCAATCAGGGCTGCAGGTCTTTGGCATTTAGGAGAGAAAAGACCAGTCAACTCAGTAATCCACAAATGCATTGTTTGCTACAAACTAATTGGAAAGCTGAAAGAAACCCTACGAGGCCTACCAGAGGCGGACAAACCCAAAGCAAGAGCTGCGCCATCATATTAAGTTGCATGAGTTCGAGAGAAGTACAAATTGAGGTGATCAAATCCCTAGACATGTCCAGCTGTGCAAACGCCCTATGATGCTTTTCTGCTCTAAGAGGTCCCGCCAAAAGACTCTTATCCGATAGAGGCACTAACATTTTTTTTATTTTTTTTTTTTGATTTTGATATACTCTAATAATCCCAGAAGGAAATTACTTCTCTGCATTTAACCCATCCCCTTGGGGAGCAGTGAGCTGCCATTGTGAGGCACCCAGGGAGCAGTGTGAGGTTAAGGGTCTTGCTCAGGGACCCAGAGTGGCAGTCTGTGGGAGTGGGGGATCGAACTCACAATCTCAGGATTGAAAGCCCTATGCCCTAACCACTAGGCTGCCGCTCCCCAATAGGGGAATTCATAGGGGCATCCAAGGAGATAGGAATGGACAGGACCGTGCTGCAAGATCTAGAAGACCAAGGCTGCAGCCTGGGAATTCAACCCGCCTCCTGCTTCCCACATGGGAGGCTCCTGGTGGCGGATAATTGGTGTTGCTCGAAGAATTCTGGACTCCATGCTTCTACAAAACAATGTACATCTAACTCATATAGTGTTGAGCATGCTCATGGCGGAAGTTACCTCCATCATAAATGCAAGACCATTTTCCCCAGTATCTTCGGATCCAGAGAACCCGTTCAACCTCTCTCCATCAATGCTCCTCACATACATATCGTACCTTCTGCCACCTCTTGGAAACTTCCTGCAAAACAACTTAAACATAAAGCAATGGAGACAAGTTCAGGCCCTCGCTAACCAGTTTTGGACACGCAACCAGTAACTGAAGTCCTCCTACCTAAGGACTCACTCTACCAGGGTTTAGTTTATAGTGCCACCTAGAGGCCAGGCAGGGAGTGTTTAGGCAATTTATTATCTAATAAATATTTCATAAGTAATTTACACATTTGAAATAATTAAAAAATGTTGCAATAAGCTTTACAATCATTTATTAAGTTATTAAATCAGTATTAATAAATAACTAAGGGTTTTCTTCATTCCTGCGATTGACATTTGATCCTCAACAGCAAAATTCCTTAAGGAAGAAAATTGCTTAAGCACATGTCTACAAAAATATCGTATTTTATTTCTTATATCAGGTTCAATATAATTGCTGAGATGTGTGAAATCACAAAAGCAAATCTCTGGAGGGGGATCAAAGTTGGTAAGTTTAGTTAAAGTTGGGGACCTTTCACTAAACTTACTTAACAAATATTTGCGTTTTAATATTTAAAATTTCTAAAGTCAGTTTAGTTTTACAGTTTAGTAAATTAATAATGTTTCATTTGAATAGAACTTTCCCTTTAATATTAGCTGCCCTTAAGCTCATTAAATGTATGAAACCAAAACTATGGATGCATATAAAGTAACTCATACGGATTAGTAGTAAATATTGTTTAATAGTTAATAATAATTGTTTAAAGTACTAACTTAGATAAGAAAAAAAATAAATACTTCTGTTAAGTGGAAATGCTCATTGCACAATAATGGATCATCTCTACAATAAAAGATGACATTAATCTATGAAAACCCAGAAAAAAATACCCAAAACAATAAAGGTAATACGGAAAAACAAACTAAGAAAACAGTTTTCGCTCTCATTTTTTTCTGATCTATACTTTCTAAACATTTAGTAATGTTCGTCTTTTGTTTTTTTCTTTTTTTTCTTTCCTTCCCACCCTCTGTGTTTATTGCTTTAAGCAAGTAATATATGTGGTGTTAATTCGGATCTAGAAAATGTAAAATAAAAAGGCTTTAATAAGTTTTACTTCTGCCTAAACCCTTTAGGTCAAAATTCCTACCGTAAAGTTGCAAGATTCTTTCTCAGGTACTTTATTATTTTATCTTTAGACTGTTTAGTCCTCCTTTTCATTAGATGTTTTCGTATCTTTTTCATATTTGTAGAGATGCTGAATGATTACACTAACTTACAATGACTATTCCCACCCTGATAACTGCAGACCTTTTCCCAGAACTGCGGTTGGTCTTTCTTTGAAGTAGGCGTTATTAATCATATTTGGCATGCTGACTTCTTATCAGCTGTACTTTGCCACCTTCTATTAGTCATTAATTGGTAAAATATAAATAAGATCCCTCTTTAGTAAAATCAGTACTCTTCTTTGTTCCACTTGAAGAAAGGTAATTGTTTATATTGTATATTGCCTCATAATATCAGCATTTTCATATTTCCAGAGTTATGCGAAACTAGATTGATGTTATTTTCCTAGTTGCTGCATTTAAAAAAAAGGAGATCAAAAAACAAATTCATTCATGAACATCTGTGTTTAAAAGTCTGCTAATTTTTTAACTTCTAATCTGAAGGTTAGCAGGTGGTTTTGACTCACAAGAAGAAAAAATGACTAAACTACTTTCAGGTAAACTATCATTGTTTCTTCACTCTGAAATGCAATTTGACATTTTTTATTTGGATTCAAACCAGAGAGTCTGACTGTCAGACTGCTGCTCAGCTAATAAAAGGTTAATAAGCTACTGTTAGCTGAGTAATTTATCTGCTCAGTTAGCAACAGGGATCACAGCAGCTCTATAGAAAAGCAGCTTTTAGATCGCTACAGTAGCGGCACTTTTATTTTTTCTATAATATACAGTAACTTATCAAAGATGAATTTTTCTTAACCATATAAAGCCAGAAACATTGTATGCAAAACTTGCATTTAACGCATGTAGTTTTTTTTTTTTTATCATACAAAGTATTTTGCAAATCCTTTCTAAATGTAGAATATTGGAACAAATTGCGATAAAGTGTCTAAAATGGTTGAATTGAACAGATCTTTTGACTTATGAATTATGACGAAATAAATTAAAAAACAAAGAATAAATAAAAAAGGAAAAAGGAATGTTTTATCTTTTGTGAAGAGCTTTCAGAGAAATATTTTATATATTGTTTTAAAAGAGCAAACAGACTGCATTATACTATTCAGATACAAGATGTATCTGAAGATCATTAGATTTATGAGAAATCTGAATTAAATGATTTTTCTGGCATTTGGATCTTATGAAGAGGGGGGTCTGTTGAGTTAGCTGCTAAAAAAATGTATTTTATTGTTTCTCTGTGGCTATTTTTTGTTTAATATGTTTTATTTCAGTATGTAGATAAAAGGTGATTCATTATTTTCTCGTTCTTCATCCCTCTCTCTGGTTTGCCTCTAGTCGCTTTGGGCTTTCTGCTCATTCTGCACATCGGTAAGTTTCTGCAGTGGGAGTAAAAGTTGATATTTTTAGCTAGAAACCTGAACATCTCTGCCTTTACTCTCCAAATGTTCTCAGCTGCATCCAGTAAGCTGGTGTGTCACATGACCAACTGGGCCCAGTACAGACCAAGTGGTGCTAAATTCACCCCAGACAACATTGACCCTTTCCTCTGCACCCATGTTATCTACTCTCTGGCTACAATCAACAGCTTCAACCAGATTATTCCCATCGAATGGAATGATGAGCAGCTGTATAGCAGCCTTAACAGCCTCAAAAACTAGTAAGTCTCCATAGTTACACCTTTCACATGCCTATCATTTCCATATGGTCAGATATTTTATACAGTATTATTTTATTGATTGTGGAGCTACTGACAGTTTTAAAAACAAAAATGAAAGCACAGAAACAAATGAAAGGTACAAAGAATTTGTCTGTTAAGCATCCTAATTTATTATATTATTGTGTTAACCTTTTAATTAGTTGTTGATCTGAAGGATCTAAAAATGACACAGCATTTCCAGTATGGAGTCCTTGTCAAAAACCTTTTTTATGCTCCACATGTTATGGTATCATTATTGATACCACTGTTACAAATGCTAATTGGTGCCTATATGTTGTCTAAGTTTTTTAAAGGAATAGTACACCCAAAACATGATTAGCCTTCATTTTCTACTCACCCCCATGCTGAACAACACTCTGGAGTACTTTTTTGATATCTCAAATGCATCTGGAGATCTGGGAGGCTTCTTGCTGTCTGCTGACATTCAAATAATGGAGGTCTATGGCGCCCGAGGCAGAAAGGTCCATAAAAGTCCACAAAAAACGTGTCAATATTCCTCCATACTGCTCGTCCAATGTATTCCAAGTGTCCTGAGTGGGTAGCGTCCAGAATTTACTCGAAACGAAGTCATTTAGAATGTTTTTAGAGCATAAACAGTAGTGTATAGGATTTCCTGAAAGCGCGTTCATGACGCTACGGAAACCGCGGCAGACCAAACCAGATGAAAGTGCGCATTCAGCTCGGCAAAGAACTCATGCTCTTCCTCAACACTGAAGTCCTCAGACATTTTTCTTTCGTTGTTTCTTTCTTTGCACAGGTAAACAGCACATTTCTTCTTCTACGCTTGCATTATTGGCAGAGCAGACGCTGAATGCGCACTTTCATCTGGTTTGGTCTGCCGCGGTTTCCGTAGACTCATGAACGCGCTTTTAGGAAATCCTATACACTACTGTTTATGCTCTAAAAACATTCTAAATGACTTCGTTTCCAGTAAATTCTGGACGCTACCCACTCAGGACACTTGGAATACATTGGACGAGCAGTATGGAGGAATATTAACACGTTTTTTGTGGACTTTTATGGACCTTTCTGCCTCGGGCGCCATAGACCTCCATTATTTGAATGTCAGCAGACAGCAAGAAGCCTCCCAGATCTCCAGATGCATTTGAGATATCAAAAAAGTACTCCAGAGTGTTGTTCAGCATGGGGGTGAGTAGAAAATGAAGGCTAATCATATTTTAGGTGTACTGTTCCTTTAATACCAGTGCAGCGCCAAAAAAGACTCTGCGCTAAAAGACCTGGACTGCACCATCGCTGATGTACACTGATTTTATTGATTCGGGTTCCTTGTAGTGCCCGCACTGCAGCTGCATCTTGTTCGTTGTGAGCCTGGTGCTATGGCTACTGAAAAACCCTGTTGCATTATGGGCCCCGCCTTCTGGTTTTGGAGACCGTTGTTTAGACTGGAGACCATTGAGCCTTACCAGACTGTCTTTATAGCCCCAGTTTGGCTGGCCAGGCTAAAGCTACAGTATTATATTAACATTTATCAGTCAATTCATAAAGTAATGGGAATGAATGGTTTCTGGAGGGAAAGTGGAAAATGTTGTTTTTAAAAATCAATCTTTGGTTAAATAAATCATCCACAGGAAATTATATTTAGTATATGAAGGCTATGAAAACCTATTTTTCTAAATCTATAACGTCCTAACAAAACTATTAGCATTATAATTCTCATTAATTTAAATCTCTCATTTGATCAGTGTGCCTTCTGCACAGTGCTGCAGAATGTTTCCTCAGGGAAGAGCCAGAACTTCCCAGGGATTTTCTGGAATCAGCCAATGGTTGAGTTGTTATCCAACCAGACTGGATCTAGTATAACCAAGACACAGCGTATATATGGATGTATTACAGGATGGATGGATGAAGGAAACCGGCCTACTGCTAAACTGCAGCGTATTGACAGGAGAGTGACTGTTAACGTCTCCTTCTCTTGACTCTATTTCTTGTCTTTCTGTGTCTCAGCAACCCTGCGCTGAAGACTCTGCTGTCTGTGGGAGGCACAGTGAATGGGGTTAGCCCGTAGGTTCTACTTTAACAACACTTTTTACTCTTTAATGCAATGAACGTTTTTCTATAAACTGAAATCAAATGTTTTCCTTTCAGATTTATTTCCTTGGTTGGCAAACCTGATAGTCGTGAAGCTTTCATTAAATCAGCGATCAGCTTCCTGCGAAGCCATAACTTTGATGGGCTAAACATCGCCTGGGAATACCCTGGACACAACGGCAGCCCACCGGAGGACAGGGAGAGGTTCACTCTGCTGGTTACGGTTAGCAAGCCCTGCAATGCATTGACATGCTTTCTTTTAAAGTTGTTCTTGTTATGATCATTTATCTAACCTTCTTTTGAAAAAAAAATGTTTTTTTTTTGTAAAAACAAAAAAAAAGAAAACCATTCTGAGGTTTAGATGGGACCATCTTTTTTAATTTTCACTTATTTCTGTTTAGTGCCTAATACCAATTTCATCCAATATCTTATTTCATTATTGTAAACTTAAAGCCCACTATGGCACCAGGTATAACAAGCAATTAGACAACTTTATTAATCCCGATTGGGACAATTCCTTCAAACAATACACAAGAAAAACATCAAAAAAATAAATAAACATTTAATAACATAAGAAATAAATGTGTCAGGCAGCTTTGGGACCAGAATTGATAAT
>NW_015152431.1:42405-44409 GCF_000732505.1 Cyprinodon variegatus
TTATGGAACACATTAATTAACTGAAAAATGTTGCATAGTGTGCCTTTAAGTTAAATGTTGGCTATCTATACCTCACTCAAGTAATTATTTTTTTAGACAACTTTTTCCTTCTGCTTCTTAATTTTTAAAAATGAACTGTTTAGTTTTCTTTCATTTGAGCTCATTTTCATTATGGCCTGTTGATATTTAAAGAAAATAAAAACCATCAAAATAATTAGTTTCATCCAGACAATTCCTTTCTTTGCAGTTGGACTCGGTGCTGCCCCAACTTGTTGTTCGCCACATACCAAAATAAATAATTCTTCGGGATGATGCAAAGTTATATTTAACTCTGTTACCATTATTTGTAAAACTAAGAAAATGAAGTCTAAGGAAGTTATCATCCAGAATTGTTAACATTATCTCTACATTACTTTTACTTTTATACTTGAAGTAGTTTTAAAAAGCTGAATTTGATTTTCTAACTTCTACATAAGTGTTTTTAAACAGGAGTATTTATAGTGGAGTAATAAACATCAATACTTTTTAGACCTCTGTTTAGATGTTGTTTTTTAGTCATAGTCCCAGTTTAGTTCAGAAATAGTATTTAAAAATTGGGCTGTTTGGTCAGTATGATTTCATCCCATTTTAGTCCAATAATAGACGTTGAAGAGATGTTACAAACCCTGTTTTTAATGGGTCTTTTAAACAATCTGAAAATTACGGCTTTTCACTTTTTATGTAGTCATTTCCTGCACATATTGAATATTCACTTATTTTGCCGTTTTAAAAGTTCACAGGTCTCACCTCAGTGTCATCACACTTACACTCAAGTGAAACAGGACGTTGTCTAAAAACAATTATTTTGTTTGAAGCCATTATACTTTCTTTAATGTGAAAGTTTTTTCTTATTTTCTACCTGAGTGTTAAAAACTCTTATAATTAAATTAATAAAATGAAAGAAAACCGTTTTTTCATGATTTCATTGAGCTCAGCAGAATCTGGGCCTTGAGGAAATTTGTTTTGATGATCATTCATAAAACGGTAAAATCGGGGACATTTCCGGCGACAGCTCTAGTCCCCGTTTTGGACCACCTGTCCCCGTAATTCGGGGCTGTCTGGTCACCCTGAGTTTAACTCCCTTTTATATTTATTTATTTTTGATAAGCATAATGTCTATAGAAGCGATGACATTTTGCAGGTAGTGTCTGTCTCCCCCAAAAAACTCATTGATCAGCTTTTCTGATCAAGGAGCTTTCTGGTAAAAGTTAAATTTACTGAATTCTATTGTGTAATGCTCGGACCCCCGAATGCTCGAAATGTGCAACTCCTGATGCTCAAACGCGCCGCCGGACCCCTCAACGCTGTTCCCATAAACTTTGCAATAAAACCCGAGGTTTGTTATGCCTTTGGTGTGAACGCAGCATTGGAGTCAGATTCCTGGTTTGTGTTTTCAAAAATGTAACAAATAAAGCTAAAATAGCCAATAAAATCATTCATCAAAATATGTGATGAATGACAGAAAGCCACAGAGGGGCTGCTCTCTGGCCCTTATAGTCTGTTATTTGTAGTTGCAAAGAATTTCCTGTTATTCAGCAATCTTTTTCTACCTGTATTTTAACAGCCACTTTGACTTCATGAACATCATGTCATATGACTTCCATGGACACTGGGAGGATGTGACTGGACACAACAGCCCTTTGTACCGCAGCTCGGTGGATATTGGATCACAGCTGGACTATAACATCGTAAGAAACTAAGTGTCACAGGTTCTTTTTAAACAATTTTAATTTATTGCTTTATTACTTTATATTTTTAGAAAGGAGGAAGACTGGATAGAAATGTGTGGCTACATCTCTGAGATGCTTTAAGGGTTATCATCAGTCCAGTTATCTAAATTAGTCCTTAATGCTGACTTTAATGGGTGAACTTACTTGGAAACAGTTTTTCAACACATTTACATGCATAATTACACATAAACATAGGAATATATAACATATATATATGTATATATATATATATATA
>NW_015152431.1:47615-48843 GCF_000732505.1 Cyprinodon variegatus
ATGAAACTTTGGCTGAAATATCAACAATTTCAGCTTCAAGATGATTTATGAAAATAAATATTGCTGCATTTCTTTATTTGCAAAGGAGGTTATTGTGGCAATTTCAGCAACAGGACAGGGGTGCAGGAAATTTGACACAAATGCATGAAGTTTATTGTTTCCCCATTAGCTTTTTAGAAACTTGACTACTATTCTTCCTGGGAATCTTCTTAAAAGTCAGGCAGACGATTCTACGTATGCGTTCCACCTTGAAAAAACAAGAGCAGCTGAGCTCCAGTCCAAAGGAAGCAGCACCCATAGCCAAAAGTTGCACGTGGCATATGTCAGTTAAAAAACGGCATATGCCTGTTGGGAACTGGCTTATGTTGGTTCCCAACTGGTATATGCCATTTTTCAAAAAAGGTTTTTGAAAAACCGTCATCTCACACTGCAAAAAATAAAATCTAAATAAGTCATTTTTTTCTTAAAATGAGTGCATTTTTTCTTGAATTAAGGATTGAAGTGAGACACTTTGCAAATGGAACAACACAATTTACACTTTAAACAAGAAAAAAACAATTGCATTGTCTTATTTCAAATGCATAATATCTAGATAGCTTACTTTAAGAGTAAAAATACTAATTCCATTTGCAAATCATCTTATTTACCTGCTCAAATTAAGGGTAAATACCCTTAATTTAAGACATTTTTACCCATTTTGAGATCATTTTTGCAGTGCAGATACCACTTTTGGCTCTCGCTGTCAAAGGCAGTTGTATTCTGTGCTTACTGAAGTCTAGATTGGTGTCTCTTTACTGCACCAAAACATACTAAACACTTTCAAAGCATAAAAATGGGAGGACAATACCGTATCATAACCCAAGAAACTAGGAATAAAAAAGAAAATAACACTCAGTACCCTTCACTGCTACACATGGATTCACTTTAGTTAAATTTACTGTATTCAAATAAATTGTTCACATCGAATTTCTTCTCAAGGATTTTTCAAAGAGAGACAGATCAACTTAACATAGAAATACCTGACCAAGTCAATCAGGTCATAAAGCCAGACCAGGGGATCATCCGTCATCAGGAGTAATGGGATGTGGCCAAGGCTCTCGTCTTGATCGATCAAGAGTCCCTAAAAGGCATTACCACAGACAAGGTTTGAGTTGCACCTGATTCTCTAAATCAGGGGTCTTCAACGTTTTCCAGGCCAAGGACCTCCAAACTGATGGCGAGATGGAGC
>NW_015152431.1:50799-51974 GCF_000732505.1 Cyprinodon variegatus
AGGTCATTTTACTAATTCATAATTTTAGCACTATAAGAATGAAGGCATAACAATACAAGTTAATATCATCATATTACAACAATGGATTTGAACTATGATGTGAATAGTGAGATAATATTACAGGATTGAGAAAGTAGCCTAGTTAGTTAAGATGCTGAGTTCAGGCTGTATTTCAGGGAAAGCTTGATCAATCACTTTATCCCAACGTTTGTGTTAATAAAACAACATTTTGGTCTTATAATATTTCAACTTTACTCTTATATTATTATCATACTTCATTTTCCCACTGTTACAATTTTAGTTTTAGCTCAACTGATATTGGGAACATGGTCTGTGACTCAACAAAATTATGTAATGCTATTTAAAATACACGTTAGTTTTGGTAGTACAAAATGCTCGAAGTTGGTTTGAATTTCTTTTAATACTTGAATTTTTAACACAATCACATTTTTTATTTGCCCCAATTTTTTATTATCACTCCAAAATAGTTTTCATCCTGTTAAATCCATAGGCTTTAGGATACCGTCTCTCTAAATGAGAAGGACACTGAATAAAATTAAAGACATGGCATTAAATTTAGTAACAATTTTGCAAATTGATCTGGCATCAGGAAAACACTAAATTGCAGTCAGTAGATTTATTTTATTGGCCAATAGTTGATCTTGGTAACCATTTTTATAGCTGAAGCCTGCCTTAAAGTGATAGTCACATTATATGACTACTTAAAAAAACATTTGATCATGATAAAACAAGTTTATATACACCAAGCATCCATCGTGAGGTTGTTTTGATTGCCTTTGTTGAGCCAAGATCAATTTCCAGTTGCAATGAAATGAAACTAAGAAACGTGATGCCATCTGCTGGTAGTAATGCAGATCTAACAGAAATCCAGATCATGGCGATACACAACTACATTACAGCCCCCGACCGAGCCAGAACTTTAATGCAGTAAAATGCTATTTCCCCAGTAGGGGAATTGATGACCCCTAAATCATTTTTCTTCTGGATTAGCAGCTGTGACAGAAAACTGCAATCCCTGCTTTATTAATTTTGATCAATCTGTAGACAATAACAATAACTTCATCATTGATAAGTTTGGAGATGTTGGAGCTCGGCCTGTTTTCCAGTGTAGTCCTGTTTCTCTGACTGTGACTAACTGGATGTGCTCTCTTCAT
>NW_015152431.1:53002-54423 GCF_000732505.1 Cyprinodon variegatus
TGTTGTTATGTTGTGCCTCCCTCATTTTGTCGACTTGGGTTACTCCATCCCTTTTTAAGCAGCCTTAAGTTCCTTGCTTGCAGGTCAGTTTTTGTTTGAGCTGGATCCTCAGCTGACCTCAGTTAAGTTGGGCCCAGATTCTGTATTTAAGTTATTTTGTATTGCTTTTGAGCCTTTGTTAACCCTTTTTACACAATTAAATGAAAGCACTTTTTCAAATTTTGAACACAATTTGTCCTTATTTAAGTTTGGGCCCTCACAGTTGGTGTCAGAACAAGGAATTCACTGACACTATGATGCTATATAGTTAGACAAGTTTTCAATTATCTCAGTACAGCATGTTAATCTATATCAGACAGATAGCTCTACGTGATGACTCGTCCTCTACCAATAATATCTCTGCGATGTGTGCTGTTCTTGCAAAGTGTGTCCTTGCTGATCGATAAGTAATCTTTAAACTCCCTGAGTGGGATCAATTTCTGTCAGAGATGAAGTCCTGTTTTACAGTCATTTCAATACTGAGAAGTTTTGTTTACTGTGAGGTTAAATCTAGTCATACCCTTCAGGCCAAAAACTGTGAATAAAAGCTCATCTGATAAGTACCATGAGGGACCACAAGCTTTTATGACATTACTGTCTTATCCTTTGAACCCTGTTCTGTCTCTGACATATTAGCACATATATTTGACAACCGTCTCCTATCAGGTGCCCTCTTTTGTTTTTCCTGGAAAAGTTTATTTCTGAATTTTACCACCTCACCCAAGTTTATTACGTTCACACTGCAGCCTGAAGTGAACTAAAATCACATATTTTTGCCCATATGTGACCTATAACTGATCTTTCCCTGAAAGTCTGAACAACACAGATCCGATATTTTCCAATGCGACCCAGGCCACTTGGCTCCTGAATCCGAAATAAATTTGATCTTTTCAAATGTGACCTGTGTCTGAACAGCCAGGTCGCATTCGTCCGAGCTGAACGCCATTAGTAGCCGACAAAGGTCACTATTCTTGGTCTTGCCAGCAGAAGCGGCAACAAAAATAACAACCACTGCCATAATGAGGAGAGCAGTCTTAATTTTCAAGCATCTTGAACGGTTGAGTATTTAAGGTGGTGAAAGATTGTTAGATGTGCTCCAGCGCTACCATCCATGCTTACTTCCATAAACACAGAGCACACTGGCTTGTAACATTACATCCTCTACTGCGCATCAGTGTTAGTTTCGTCAGCTTTTTCTTATTTAGTCTTAGTCACATGACAAAAATACATTTTAGTGTTAGTCATATTTAGTCATTGCCTTCCCGATTTAGTTTTAGTCTTAGTCTAAATGACGAACATCAATTTTAGTCTTAGTCAAATTTTAGTCATTTTAGTCAACACTGTAAATAATAGAACTTCTCCACACACTGCTTTTTTTTAAC
>NW_015152431.1:55685-57144 GCF_000732505.1 Cyprinodon variegatus
ATCGAGAAGTTAGACAGGTGTACCTAATAAAGTGACCGGTGAGTGTATATCACACTGCACACATTGAAGCTTTTGTCGGCTTGTTTATGTCGACTTATGTTGGATACGTCGGCTTGTCATATCCACAAAGTCTTCATCCTCAATGGTCCTTGTATGCAGACCAGAACACCCAATCCACTTTGCCATTGAGTTCTCCAGGGCTTTCTGCTCTTTGGAGTCAGGTTTGTATGGTGGGGGAGCTCCCAACATCTCTGCAACAGACTTCCCTTCCTTCCCCAACCTCTGATCTAGCTGTGGTGTCACTGTGTCAGGAATCTAGTTGGGAGGAAGAAAGTCAAACTATAAAGTGCCTTGAGATGACATGTGTTGTGAATTGGCGCTACAGAAATAAAATAACTTGAATTGAATTGAAGTACATTTACAGTCACAAAAGACATGGTCATTAAAAAACCCTTTAATCTACTAGAATTAAAATGCTTTCTTAAACAAATAGGTTTTCAGTTCACTCTTAAAAACAACAACAGAATCAAGTAAGTGCAAGGAAAGTAGGCCGACGTGACCGCCTGAAAGGAGCGATCTCCCCTGGTCCTGGAACCAATTACGAGGGACCATGAGCAGGTTCTGGTCCTGAGACCTGAGCCTCCCAGAGGGGAGTATAAGGACACAACAAGTCTCTAATTTAGAAGGGATCCTGACAGTGGAAGGCCCTGAAGGTCAGCACCAGGATTTTAAATTGGAACTTAAAATAGACTCTGAGCCAATGAAGAATTTTTTAAATCAGCGTAATATGAGCCCTTCTTTTTGTATGAGTCAGTAACCTGAACCTGCTGAAGATGCGACGACTCCTTTTTGTTTAGGCATGATAACAGACTGTTACAGTAGTAGTAAACGGGAAAACACAAACGCATGGATAATCATTTCAGGATCATCTTGTCAGGACTCCTGTCTGGAGGTTTGAACCCACTTTCCCTCCAGAGATCATTTGAGCTTCACACTGAGCAAGGGATTCATCTCCACTACGACTCGTTCAAGTACCTCAGGAAATCTGAGTGGCAGTCAGCTTCTCCGTTCGCCTACAAACAAAAGCATTCTGGGTAAACCCTGTCCGCCCTCCACCGAATCAGACAAACACTGGAACTACCGCACACAGACTGGAGTCTAACAGTCAGCTACTTCTCTGGAAATTTGAGTTATCTCCCAAATTCTCCTCTTCAAGTTCCAGAATCAAATTTCCTTCTGAGCCTGAACTAACCGCAGTGTCTTCCCCTCACCTTTCAGTTCCGGTTGAGCAGTGTTCAGAGCAACACTGGATTCTTCACAAACTCTTAAATAAACCTGTTAAACCTTTCCCTTGCTCTCTCTGCATGTGGGTCCGAGCTCTTGACAAACCATGACACATTTCTGGACACAATTGTTCTTAGTTTAGAGATTTTAAATACAGTTCCTTGTCAGTAGTTAG
>NW_015152431.1:61344-62563 GCF_000732505.1 Cyprinodon variegatus
CTCTACGGACAATGTTTTGTCAAAAATAATGCCTAGGTTTCGAAGGCTTGGTTTAGCAGACAAACTCAAGTCGCCCAGATACTGGTGGATTAGGTGGATACCTAATCTGTGACATGGAAACATGTCACAGGTTGGAAAATATTCCACTGCATGTTTTTTGGCAGTTTTATTGTAGTTTACTGTATGCTTGCTGTTGCCATTGGAATTTAATAGATAAATAAATACAATTGGACATTGTTTTATAAAGGTTAAAACGAACTGCAGTAAAACAAAATATGTTCTTATTTCATTTTTTGTGAAAAGAAAACTCCTTTTGTGTAGTTAATTATTAAACAACAAAGATGGATGAAATACCCATCTTATTTTGACCATATCTGTTCTTTCAACAATTTCTAATGACAACAGCAATAATTCTTTACTGATGATAGATATTATCATATCACTGATGAGCCAAAGTTCATTTTGGCTTATCAGTGATATGATATGTACTTTGTTGCAAAATCTATATAACACCCTGACTAAGTAAATTATTGCCTTTATGTAGCATCATAACATCTTATCTTGATATACTCTAATAATCATTACATTTATGGTGCTGTTTGGGACATGTTGCTACAACTTTCGCTCTCTCTCTCATCACCTTTTTTTATATAAAAGCCCAGAGAGTTCTGCAACTTTTTGGATAGTTGATCTGGTCCCAAGGTGAGTAGATGTTAGAATTTTCTATTTGCAGCTCAAACTGTCAATGAGCGAATAACCTTAAAATTCTGGTTTCTTTTTAGCGTATATTCATCTGAGTTTTGAAATATACAGACAACATGGCGAAGCTCATATTGCTAACAGGTAGTGGTCAAAAAAACAGTTTAACTGTCATTCTGAGATACATAGTTCTGTTGAATTATTGATTTGATTTTTCTCCCCACTCCTTTTCTCCAAAGCCTTGTGCCTGGTGTTATTCCAGCTTGGTGAGCTTTGAACAATTTTTACCAACCAATTTCATTTATCTTTTATCATTATGATATATTGTTTAATTTTCTATTGCTCCTTTGCAGCACACACCAACAGAATGGAGTGCTATTTCACTAACTGGTCTCAGTACAGGCCTGGCGATGGCAAATTCCTGCCACAAAATGTAGACCCCTTCCTGTGTACCTCTCTTATCTATGCCTTTTCCATCATCAATCATGCCAATGAGCTGGTTACCTATGAATGGAATGAT
>NW_015152432.1:0-1395 GCF_000732505.1 Cyprinodon variegatus
CTGATTAGCGAGTGAAACCTTGAAAGCTTGCAAGATCAGGATGGTCTCACGAGGCTATAAAATCCACTCCTTTCTACTCTGAATGACCAAAAGTTCCCCAAAGTTAAACAGAACTTCCTGCCTCAGAAAGCAGCGTCTCTGCTCAGCAGTGCTGGAGTCACAGCCAATGTTTTCCTTCTTGATGAAGTCCTGTGGGGTTGATGATGGCGATTGTCCTCCAGTCAGGATGGGCGGAGCTGTTAGTGCCGGCGAGGACAACGACGACCTGATCGACAACCTGAAGGAGGCGTACTACATCCGCACCGACCTGGTGGAGCGAGCCTTCAGAGCCATCGACCGGGCCGACTACTACCTGGATGAATACCGGGACAACGCCTACAAGGTGAGCGTAGATCACCCGCTTTCCATCCAAAGACGCCCCGTTGTTTGACTCATGTTTTCGTTGCGGACAGGACCTCGCTTGGCGACACGGGAACATCCACCTGTCTGCTCCCTGCATCTATTCCGAGGTGATGGAGGCCTTGGAGCTCCATCCTGGCCTCTCCTTCCTCAACCTGGGGAGCGGGACCGGCTACCTGAGCACGATGGTCGGGCTCATTCTGGGTGCGTAAACTCTTCCAGTCTGCTTTATCTATTGCAAACATCTTTATTATTTTAATATGGTGTGCAGGAGGTCAAACAAACATTAATTACGTTTTTCAATGCTGTAAAAATTTGTATATTATATAAATTTAAACTATAAATGTAAACATTTCTTTCAACATAAATTAGCGTCACAGCCATAGAGACCAGTGGTCACAACAGGTTTCAGCGCGGCGCGGTGCCAGGCAGGTGGCTGCTGTAAACAAAGCGGTGGGTGTGTCTCAGGCCGTGGATCCCAAAGGGAAAACAGATAGCTGATGAGAACAGAGGAATGAAAGAGGAATGGAGCAAATCGTTTACTTTCATTGCCAATGAGGAAGGACTGCCTGCATGTTTGCTTTGCAATGACAGTTTGTCAAATAATAAGAAGAGTCATTAGGAAAGGCATTTCCAGGGACGGCTGCTAAATATGCAGCCCACCACCAAGCTGGGAGGGAGAGAAAAGGGGAGATTGCAGAACTTCTGGATAAATTAGAGGAGAATAAATATAGATTGAAGAAGTGGATTACATCTCCAAACTCCACTACTGCTGCAAGTTTGGTTGCAACTATGGGTGTAAATCACATCCATCATGGCGATTCGATTCAGTATCGATTTCCTGACCCAGCGATTCGATTATTTTCGATACTCAAGAATACACCACGATTCGATTTGATTAATCGGTTAATTTTAATTTATTTATTTTTTTACACCTTACAGGCTAAACAAAGTTTCAAGTTTGAAATAAATCAATGAAAGCTGTAATATCGTTAT
>NW_015152432.1:6907-8332 GCF_000732505.1 Cyprinodon variegatus
CTCTGCACCAAATAAATGTTAGTGATCGGCTCCAGCGGTGTCTCTGGTTTCCATGGTGACTGGTTTGTAATGGTGAGTCCTGCTGTGACTGACTCTCCTTTGCCGCTCTGTCTGTGCGGTTGTGTTCTGGCTCTTCCAGGTCCGTTCGGAGTGAACCATGGAATAGAGCTCCATGCGGATGTGATCGATTACGCCTACCAGAAGTTAGACTCCTTCATCAAAACCAGCGACAGCTTCGACAAGTGAGTACGGACGGATCAGGAGACGTTCACCTTTTCAGTCACAGTCAAAGAACGTCTAAAGTGATGTTAGGATCCGTAACAGGCCTGCTGGGAAAGTTGTTTTTTTTTGTTTCATAAAGTCATTAATCTAGTCATAAAACTTATTCCTTCCTCACAGACTGGGTCATTTGGCCACAGTGCAGTTCTGCCAGTGGCCTTTAGGGGCACCAAACCGGGAAGTTAGCGATCCAGGCCCCCTAGTGGCTAAAAGTTACTTAGACTTTTATTTCCTTTTGTACATCTTTCAGACAGTGATAAGCAGCAGATTAGCAGAGAAACGAACATTTCCGTTTCATAAAGTGCAGCAGGGATCAAATGTAAACATCATGAGCATCGCACCCACAGCATTGCTTTAAACTGACAATTTAAAACAGCTTAGGAGCCATTGTTTCCTTCTCTGTAGATGATGCAACATTTTCAAGTTTAGCCTCAGTGACGTATGTGACGTCGTTTTTACGCTGCTGGTAGCGATTCATCCAGAACCTTCTGGCTCTGTCACCAACATGGCTGACATTTCAGTGGTTTTCAAACATTCTGTGACAAAGTCTGCAAACTTTCTAAGCATCATTTGAATCTCCTTTACTGGAGCTAACGGCAGCGTTCCTGTGTCCCCTTCCCATGTCTCGTTTTCGTGCCTGTTTGCGTTTCCATGTCCTGTTTCCATGTCTGGTCAATGTCCGGTCCATGTCCTGTTTCCATGTCTGGTCAATGTCCGGTCCATGTCCTGTTTCCGTGTCCGTTCCCATTTTTCATTTCTGTGTCTGTTCCTGTGTCCATCTTCCATTTCCATGTCTGGTCCATGTCCTGTCTGTGTCCTGTTTCCATGTCAGTGTCCTTTTTCTATGTCCGGTCCTAGTCTTTGTCCCTGTGTCCATTTCAGTGTCCTGTTTCCATGTCCGGTCCAAGTCTGTGTCCGTGTTTCCACGTGACTGTCCTGTTTCCATGTCGTGATCATGTCCGTTTCCTGTTTCCGTCTGTGTACGTGTCCTGTTTCCATGTCCGGTCCATGTCCTGTCTGTGTCCTTGTTTCCATGTCCGGTCCATGTCTGTGTACGTGTCCTGTTTCCATGTCCGGTCCATGTCCTGTCTGTGTCCTTGTTTCCATGTCCGGTCCATGTCTGTGTACGTGTCCTGTTTCCATGTC
>NW_015152432.1:11459-24538 GCF_000732505.1 Cyprinodon variegatus
TGTCCATGTCCTGTTTCCATGTCCGGTCCATGTCCTGTCCGTGTCCTGTTTCCATGTCCGGTCCATGTCTGTGTCCATGTCCTGTTTCCATGTCTGGTCCATGTCTGTGTCCATGTCCTGTTTCCATGTCTGGTCCATGTCCTGTCCGAGTCTGTTCCCACGATGCTGATCATGGACTTGTTCTTCTCTCTCCAAGTCTTCAGAAGTTATGAGGGTCACAGACCTGTTGCCATCTTTCTTCTACCAAGTCTTCCCATCTTGCATTAATAGTTCAGCAGAGTTCTGGTCAGAAGCTTTTAATAGCTTTTAAAACGTATTAAATCAATTTTAAAATCCTTTGTTGATGGATTGATAGTGGAGCCGCTCCGTTCGCGCTGGAAGGTTCTGCAGCAGAAGTTATATTTTCATAATGAACCAAATTTTTTTTTTTTTCTGGAAATCACTGGATTCCCGTTTTTCTTCAGGTTTGAGTTCTGTGAGCCGTCGTTCGTGGTCGGGAACTGCCTGGAGATCCCACCTGAGAGCCGCCACTACGACAGGGTCTACTGCGGGGCGGGGGTGCAGAAGGAGCACGAGGAGTACATGAAGAACCTGCTGAAGGTGGGGGGCATCCTGGTGATGCCTCTGGAGGAGAAGGTTAGTCCTCCTCTCTTCTTCCCTCCTTAACAGGTTCGTGTTTCATGGTTTTTAAAGCTTGTGGCTTCATCACCATCGCTACGCTCCTGACGATTAGCAGCGTCAGCGTTTACGATTCCGTTTTTCAAGGGACGGCAGGCAACCCTATTCCTGACTAACCGAGAGTTTATGGAATAAACCAAGTCATGCATCAGGTCTTAATTCTCAGAAATCACCAGATGAGGTCATGAAGCTCAGCTGCTTGGAAGTTGATGGAGAACATTGGTTAACAAAGGCAGCCGGGTCAGACGGAACATCCCAGCCTCTCAGAGCGCCGGTCGACCCATCAGCTGCTATCTGCTGCTATCACTGAATGACTTCTTCCTGTTGTGTCTCTGCAGTTGACCAAGATTATCCGCACCGGAGTGAACAGCTGGGAGACCAAGAAGATCATCTCTGTGTCTTTTGCTCCTCTGGTTCTGCCTAAGCACAGTCCGAAGAGCAAAGCCAAGATGGCGCCGCTGCGTAAGTCTAATGAAAAGCTCTGTGCTTCAGGGATGCAGAGGTCCCACCATGTTGCTGATTACTGCGATGCAGCAGCATCTTCATAGTTTTAGGTTTCCCCGTCATGCTTAGGAGATTACAGTAATATATTACCAAGGTTCATCTCTACGGTAACAGATTAAAATCCCTTCTTAGGTCCTGGAATTACAAACTAAGGAGGAGAAAGTTTGTCACCTTTAAGCAATAAAAAATTCTGCTTATGCTTAGAGGCCAAAATGAAGAAGTGAACAAAGATTAAAGCTTCCCTGATAACAGCAGCTGCTAGCCTCTAGATTTAAGAGGCTAATGACTCATTGTTCCTTTAAGGATGGAGACAGGAAGCCAGCTAGGTGGTCACGCTGCCCTCTGGAGGCGGGATGAGGTGTTGCATGCTGGGAGACCAGCCAGGAGCTCAGAGGAAAGATGGAGCCGTCCTGAAAGCGGCTAAATACCCGCTGATCAAGCTAGCTGCTTACATTTAGGAGGATTAGCATGGTCTGTTAAAAGTCAAACCGTCTGAAGGATAAAACCAAGAGATGAAGCTGATTTCTACTCAGAACCGGACCTGCTAGCATGAAGGTGGCTCTGAACGGAGCTCTGCTCCTAAAGCCTGAACGCCATCAGAGAGGAGGACCAACTTTTAGACCTTAGAACCTTTCAAGTTCTGCTCTGGTTCTGCTCTGGTTCTCTGACCATCGGCCATTTTGACCGTTAATCTCTTTCTTCTTGTTTCCTGATCTTTCAGCCAAGTACGAGGTCCGGACGCTGCAGGAACTCGCCCGCATCTGCATTCGCCACACCCTGAGAGTGACCCCGGACGAGGGGGACGGCCAGTCCCGCGGCCGAGGCTCCTCCTTCAGCGTGGGCAGGGGACTGGCAGCCGCCGGCCTCCATAAGTACGGCCCCCGCTTCAAGCGCCGCCGCGTTCACCGCCGCCACTGCAACGCTCTCATGCTCGCCACCCGACAGGCGGTGGCCAGCAGCGGGGTGGCCCCCACCTCCCTGGACAGCAACAACAACCAGGAGGGGCGGGCGGAGGACGAGGAGGCGGCCGGGGAGCGGCAGGCCAGGCGGCCGATGAGGGGGAGCCGACAGGCCGGCAGAGGGAGGCTGGTGGAGGAGGAGGAGACCGTGGAGGAGGAGGTGGAGGAACGAGACGAAGAGGAGGAGAAGGAAACGGGCGAGCTGCTCCGCCCCCAGCCAGCGGTGAACCTCCTGAGGGAGCGGATCCTGGGCCTGCCGCTCCCCGAGCCTCTGAAGATGTACCTGTTGTTCTACAGAGAGAAATGAATCTGCCAAGGCCTCTGCTCCAACTGGACAGTCGACAGCCGGACCATCCCCTCCATCCTCCCGTCTCTCAGCTGCTCTTTACTCCATTCTGTTTCCAGAGACTGAAGAATCCGACCTGTTTATTTATCCTGGGTCTGGGGGGGCGGGGCTTACACCTCCACCAGCTTTAAGGCGGGATTCTGAGATGAAAATCCCACAAATGAAGAGTTTACAAATTCAAAAAATCAGCGAATGAGAACCGGGACCAGAATCAGAGCGAAGTCGGCCGTGGCGAGGCTGAGTCTCCGCCGCGGTCCGTTAGCTCGCCTAGCTTCAGCCATGGATCCGTTTATCCAACACCGCATGTTTTCCTCATTAATGGAGGCAGGAAGGAGAAGTCCAGGTTTTCCTCAGTGAACATCTTCCATCACGCCGCCACTAAAGGTGGAACCACAGTGATGACGTCAAGTTTAGGGTCCTCCTCCACCTGCCCTCCGTCTTTCATTTCCCTTCAGCAATGGCGTTCTGAGCTGCTAGCTTCCTGGATGTCAGGCGCCTCCGCTCCTGTCACACCTCGCTGGTTTATCCAGCGTCTGCCTGACGTCCCAGAATCTCCTAAAACGCTGGAATACGCTGAACTTTCTATGGATTTTTTTTCTATTCTGGGCGTAAACATAGAGAGAAGCTCTTGATAAGTTCTGCACAAGTTACTCAGAGGTTTAAGATAAGCTAGACGCCACGACTGATGAGGAACTTATACTTGACCTAATCAACTTAACTTAATTTCTCGCCGTCTGTCGATGTATGCCAGAGTTTTTGCTATTTTTCCGACATACGTTTGTCTAAATCGTCAAGGTGTGACAGCAGCTTTATGGTCAGATTTGTTTAGAAAACACTCCGCAGTTTGGAGGTCATCATTCAGGACACGGGTGTCAAAGTGGTTCCAGAAATGGCCGTCTCATCAAGTCATCATGTTCAGACTGGACTCCCTTGATGAGATGAATGGAGTCTGGTTGCTATTGCTTAGTTGGAAAGAAAACCTGCAGCGGCACGGCCCTTTCTGGAACCACTTTGACACCCCTGATTTAGGACTAAACCTCGCCATCAGACGGAAACCTTTCTGCCTGTTTCTCGGCTCTCTTTGCCGTCTCTGCGTCTCCTTTTCTTTTGTTTCAGCTCATCACAGTTTTCTCTGCTCTTACCAGCTTCTGCAGAAATGAAAACGTCAGTAGAAACATGTCCGCTGAGGAAAACCTGCAGCCTTCCTGGCTCCCCGGGGCCAAACGGAGCCTGGGGGAAACCGGCCTGAACTTCGCTTTAGATCCGTTTGCTTTCTGAGACCAACTGATTGAAAACTTTTTGAGAAGAGGCGTAGAATATTGAAAGAAGCTTGAATTTTTCCATTTTTTTCTATGCACACGTTTTATTCTTTGGGTCTAATTTGGAGCTAAAATCCTTCGATGTGTATCCAAAGAAAAGCCTCCATCCTCCTCTTCGTCCCGCTCGCCTCTCTGAACCACGAGGACCAGGAAGATGCAGAATCCAGTTCCTTTTTACATGAACGAACCAGCATGATAACAATATTCTTCAGCGTAAAAGTTTTTTCTCTTACCGTGTACTCAGTACTTTTTATGTAATAATTTGGTTTCTTTACTTACATGACTTGAAGTGATGTGAACATTTTTCTGATGTCTTGTGTGTCGTTGATCTTAGCCAATAACCGAGCGTCTCTGGTCTCCTCTGGACTCCTTGGTGTTTCTGAGTCTCTGCCAAACGGAGGCTAAATCTGGAGCTAAAACGGCGACCAGGAAAAAAAAATATTCAAAAACTGCTATAATTCAGTGAAAAAGTTTGAAAAAATTGTTGAACATGATGAACTCTTCAGCAAACAGGGAAATGAGAGTTATGAATACGTTTGAGAAAAGATGGCGTCGTCTGGACGGCTTCGCCTGTTTGCAGGTGGTTTGTTGCTCCAGATGTTCGGCTGCTGGTGTGTTTGTTCTTCTGCTGAATGGAGATAATTATTCTGCTCCTGTTTTTTTAAATGGTTTCTGATCAGAGTGCTTGAAGCTGTTTCATTGGCTGTTGGTAATAAAGTGGATTTTAAAGATGGCGGTGAGTTCATGTCGTTAACGTCGCTCCCCTCCTGCTGGTACCGGTTGGACCCCACTTCTCCAGAACCGCCTCAGAAGAAGCAGAAACTTTCCTGAAAGTTTTGGATCCCAGCTTTCATCACAGCTGCAGCAGGTTGGGCCGCTGTTCTACAGCTAGGGGGCGCTGAAGGGCAAAGGGAAACATTTCTTCTTCTTTGGGAAGTTTAATGGCGGTGGGCAAACAGTTGAAAGTGCATTACTAAACAATATATTTATCTACTTTATTTCCAAATATAATAACCCAATATCCTCTATCTTTATCTAATATATTTTCTGTTTTTTTATTATTAACAATATTTTAAAGTTTTATACTTAATATTGATTAAACTAAATCCTCCTTCTGTCCTTTTAATTTATCAATTTTATTACATTTTCTATCCTATTCATGTATTCATTAAATTCATTATTAACACCAGAATTAAAGTTTAAGTCCCAGAAACTTTTCATCTCTCATTGATCCTGATTTTCTCTGCTTTCTGCTTTGCTCGGTCTGAGCAGCTAAAGACACACAGTCATATAAAAAAGTTAAGGCCCCCCCATTAATCCTAATTGTTTTTATTTCTAAATATTTGAGTGTTTGCAGCAGCTAATTCAGTTTGATATATCTAATAACTGATCGACACAGTAAAATTTCAGTATTGAATTGAGGTTTAATGGACCAACACAAAATGATGGAGATGGAGGGAAGCATCCGGTCTTTATTTCTGGTTTTAATATTAACCTCTCAAAACCTACCATTTTAAAACGTTTACAATGAAATTTACACCGGTAACAAGCCACAACAGGCAAGCAGAAATACTTATTTTCGAGAATAATACAAAAAAAAAAAACTTTGAGTCATGTTTGAACTGATGCAGCTTGGGTGTTTTACCAATTTTCATGTATATATTCAGAAACTAGAAAGTGTTGGCTTTCAAATAATGTATCACTCATGTAATTTGGGCTTACAGTTCCTCAGTTATTTGCTCTTCGATTTAGGTAAGCTAAATAGGCGAATTTCCCACAAATGAGGAGGGTGTTTGGATTAATAGGGGTTCCCAAACTTTTTCCCAAAGTAAATGTGTGTGCATATGAAACATTGAATCACAAGATAGATTGAAGCATCTCCTTTCCTCAATCAGTGGAGCATTTTGTCTTATGACCTGATCAATTGTCCTGTCAGAAGAATACTGTTTTGTAACCCACCCCATGTGTTATGTTCTGTTAATAAAAGGCACTGCAGGAAAGGACGGTCCGGGAGAGAGTTGGAAAGTTGGGTTTAGCCTTTTCTCCTTCTGCAGGAGCTGTTGAAAATCCCTTTCTGTGTGGACTCAGTCCTCTTTTACGAACCTACATTTTTGAACCTAACAGTATGCTATGAACAAAATGTGTTTCTCTGCTGTTGGAATGAAATGATCTGCTCTTTCTTCCTTCACTTTTGTACCTGATTCTGATCTTTCTTCATTTCTCATTCCTTTGTCCTTAAACTCTCCTCACTGCTTCTGCATAGCTTCTATTGTTTGTTGTTGATTGATTGACTTTATTGATCTCGCAGTGGAGAAATGTACTCGTTCCATCAGCTCAAATAGTCAACAAGAAGAATGATGTGGCAAAGGAATAAAGGGTGCATGGGATATATACAGTTTTTTAAGTAGGATTATTATTGCAAGGGGTGTTTATATAGCTATTTATATATATAGGGGGGTCCCTTTCACTAACACTTTTCCCTTTAATGACCCCCCCTTTCAGAGGCATAGACAGGTATGGGGCATTGCAGGCTAACAAAGAAAGGGGGGGACCCGTTCATCCGTTTCTATTTGCATGTTTTCTAAACTAAAACCAGGCTTTGTTGGGCGGCTGGATAAAACCTGGAACTAAACGCTATTTCTGACATTTTGTACTGAAAAAGCTTCCTGGATGGAAGAGAAACGTCTTCAAACTTGGAAACAAAGTCCAGAGGATTGATTTTTTTTTTTTTTTTTTAATCACTATGACCTGGATGACTGAGAATCTTCACCAGCAGATTTTAGAGATGACAAAACAAGGCTTGTCCTCCACTGAAGATGTTCTGTGAGGAAAGAAAATTCATTAGATGCTCTGTTAGCGTTTGACCTTCCCAAGATGGAGGACTTCAAAGCGCTTCACTTGCTCTCCCTCACACGCCGATGGTGGTTCTCTACACTGCAGCCACAGCTGACACGGTTACAGCAGGGCATTGAACCAGCAACTCAGGACTGAGCCTGAAGACATCCTGCTCTCTCACTGATCGTCATATCTGCGCTGACAGATTTGGTGTTTTTAGTGAAATAAAGGAGTAAAAAGCCCTTTTTAAATGTCTGTTAGGAAGTTATTTCGATCTTTGTTCATTTAAATATTAGAGATTCAGTTTTCTAAACAAATTCCTTTGTTATACAGAAACATAATTTATCTGCATAATGCAGCCGTTTGTAGCACTCTTCCCTTGCAGCAAGAAGGTTTCAGGTTCAATTCCCAGCCCGGAGTCTTTCTGCATGATCTCCCTGTGCTGTGTGGGTTCTCTCCAGGTACTCCAATGTTCTGTCAGATCAGCACACCTTTAGTCAATATGCATGCGGAAGGTGTCGGATTTGCTTTTATCCTTTTAGTTTTGTACGAAAATGTACTTTAAACTACCTAAAGGGGCGTGAATCCCTGAAGTCATGAACAAAAAACAACTTAAGGTCAGATCGCCATACGCTTCAACAAAAAACCCAAACAGTAATTAAACTATGTTTGTATATGACTAAAGGGATGCATGCCCATTGAGGTAGTTTAAAGTTTATTTTTTGTACAAAACTAAATGGATGAATGGGCTCTGGTTATTCTGGTCTCACAGAACACCGGCTTCCTCCCAGAGAGCAGAAACATGATCGTGAGTTGATTGGCTTCTCTAAATTCTCTTAAACGATGCAGGCACCACTGTAACGCTGACAGATGGATGAATTTTAAAGCAAAAATAAAATAAGGAATTAAAAATAAGGGCAACAGTGAGCATTCTCTTGATCAGACTGTTAAACACAAACTGTCTTCAGTCAGAGGCTGTTCAAAGCTGCTGGATGACAGACCACTACAGGAGAGCTTTCCTATTAACATCCCTGCAAAGATTAAAAGCATTTTATTTTCCTTCAGATCAATAAATGATAGTTGAACTGAAAGGAGAAGCAGCTCCAGCAAATAAAACATGTTTATATACAAGGACAGAACCATGGAGAGCTCCCTTTGTCCCCTAATTTAAAATAATTTACATTATTTCTCACTCACACACATGAACACACCAGGATGTTTTCACCAACATGTTTTTAATGGTGGAGAGAAAACAAAAGAAAAAAAAGAAACAGAATCGACATTTATTCTGGAAAGAAAACCAGTGCATTAAAGTTTGGTCACATATTTCTAAAGGTTTGGATCCAGTTCAGCAGCTTGTTGATCCAGATAAAAACCAGCTGTGTTCCCGGACCCTCGGACCATGCGACGCGTTCACGGCGCGGTGGCGGCCGGCTCCACGCGGCACGCTTTTACTCAAAGGTAGCAGGAAAAACTCGGCTGAGTTACGAATCCAGCATTTTTCTCCACTTTCATCTCAGGAAAACTATCCAAACGCAAAATAAGCCACGGTGAATAGAAAACGCACAAACTGCATGTAAGACGCTAAAAATACATCTTTTAACCTTAAATTCAAAAGCTCCAAAAAAAAAAATAAAAGTATTTCACAGATAAAAGTATATAAAAATTAAATCTACAACTGCATATAAAAAACAAAAGATTTCAATAAGTTATAAGTACATTTTCTCTTTAATATGGTAACCTAGGTGTCATCTTAACTCTTCCAAGGATTGCCTATCAATAATATCCCAAACCTCCACAGGCGTGGAAGGTTCCAGCTCCCCACAGTGGGACGAGCGTCACAGTGGGCCTTTTCCACAGCAGCAGCCAGAAACCAGCGCAGCGTCACAGTAACAGAGGCAGAGCAGCGAGCGCAAATTCAAGTGTTTCAACGGAGCGATAAGGAATGAATGACGCCTTAGAGACCAGATCCACGCCGAAAGATTCATCCGGTCATAGATTCACCTCAGCATCCAAAGATTGACCCCCCCCATGTAGGGAACGCTTGAATGTATAAACGCACAAATAAATGAATGGATGCATGAATGAATAAATTAAAGCATCAATGAGCGAATTATTAAATATGAACGATTTAATGAATATATTTGCAAACTGCAGCTTTAAGGCACCTGGGAACCCTGATGTATCTGAGGTGGCGGTTCGCCCCCATGCTGACGGTCCCTCTGTCTCCCCCTGCTGGCCTCAGGTGGAACAGCAGCACTGATTACTGACTCTCCTTTCTGCTCCAACAGGTGAAAATGACAGAGCGCGTTTAACCATGACCTGAAAATGGATTCAAAGAGCGACGGTCGGACGGGAGGCGGTCAAAGCGCTCAGAGGACGCTGCAGTCTCTGTCAACGTTTAAGACAAACGGCTCAAAGTGTTGGGAGGCGGTCTCAGTGTAGTGTGATGGGAGGCGTCATGCATGGCGGCCTAAATGGTGAACTTCAAACATAACCAGGCTTAAAGTGGGGCGGTGCGTGGGAAGGGGCGCCTGTGGGGAAAAACAAAAAAAAGAGGGGGGAGGGAGGCGTCATTTGGGCACCAGGCCGCGGGGCTTTGGGTAGAGGGCGGATCCTGGACCGCGGGGGCTGATGGGAGAGGCCGGCGTGCTGGGCTTCTTCCTGGTTGTCGGCCGGCTGAAAGACAGAAAGCAGATAATAAACCTTCAGTCAGAAGCTGAGGCGAAACGTGACGCTTCCTGTGAGCTGAAGGTTTTCCTCACCCAGACTTCGGCTTCTTCAGGCTGCCGCCGGCAGGCGGGGCCGCACCCAGGCTGCTGCGGAAGCCTGACGCGTCTACCTGGACCTCATCCTCGTCTCTCAGGGCGTCCTCCAGGGCGGCTGCCACCTGTGGGGCAATAACTGGCTCCTGGTAGTCTTTAGTGGTCCGTGCGGGGAGGTCCAGGTCCACCATCAGGATGTTTTCAGCCTGAGGAACCAAACGCACACGGGTCAGTCAGAAGAGGACTCTAGACCCTGAGTTCTGTTTCTTTTCCAAACTTTCATCACTAAGGAACTTTAATCAGGGTCCAATCTTTGAAAAAAATGTTAAGTGATCCCTTCGTTTTGTTAGTTTCTGAAGCCGCTTTCCCACTGAAACCCGGGTTTTTCAAAACCGGGTCATTCGCTGACAATCAGCTTTTGGCTTTTTTCTCATTCCTCACTGGTAGCTGCGTGGCCTCTGTCATCCCCCCCCACCGCTACGAGTCTGATGACTCCATCTTGCTGGGTTAGCGTTGATGTCACCAGTGCGACAGAAATCAGGAGAGTAAACAATGAAGAGCAATATGGAAGGAAGCCAGGGCGTAATCAGTGTGCTTTACTGTTTCTCTCTATCATCTGTCTGGATCCCAGAGCTGCTCCACGTTTATCCAATGGAAACAGAGGCCGTTTCTCAGTTCCCAACAACGCCAGTGCCGACTCGTGTTCTAGAGAAGAACCCAGGAAAGTCTGGACTCGGGGAGAACGGAGCACGCAGAAGAAGTCTGGGTCAATTGGAACAGCGGCGTACTGATGACATCATCACATTCAAAGCTAGTCTGGAGCTGCATTTCACCTTCTGTTATTAATGGTCTCTAGATAATAATAAATCATGATGCTTTTCATTTTTTTGTGTTGACGTGCAAACGCTGCGTTCAATGGCATCACGTAATTTAGCTGGAGACCCGCCTTTCCCACAGCATGCTGATCAGAACTGAGGGGATTTTAACGCGGGTCGGTTGCCGAGTCATTTTACTCGGGTCAGTGAGCCGAGTCATTTGACTCGGGTCAGTGAGCCGTTCCCACTGCCACTAAAAACTGTTTTTCCCGGTTTAAACCATTTTTTTTGGGTGGGTGTAGCTGAGGTTCAAACTAATGGGCTCAAAAGGAATTTAGCCGAGAACCTGAATAATCAGTTAAAACTCAAAACTAAGATCAACTACAGGATTTAAACTGAAACTAAACATTTCTACGATGATTTTTTAAATGTTTAGATGATTAAATAAGAAAAGGATCAAGTTTTATACTAAAATAAACTGTTTATTTAGTGGCGATTCTCACGTCGTCCTGCAAACACAGACGTTCCCATCATTCCCAGTAAAGTTCAGTTTATTATCTAAAGCGGCTGCCTGCTTCCTCCTGGATGGAGGCGACAGTGGAGAGGAAAACGCTCCTGCAACAGGAGGAAGAGGAGACCCGCTGAAGAAGCTCAGAACGTAGCATCGTGTTTCAAAGACGTCAGAACTTCAGATGAAACCTGAAGGGAATCATGTTTATCAGTTGAAGAGGAAAGCGACTCACTTTGTATCGTGGGTCAGAGTTCATCCTCTGGCAGGTGAGGGCGAAGTGACTGAGAGGCCTCCTGTAGCTGACGGCGGACGGCGGCCGTGACATCATCTGATGGTCCCTGTGGCGAGATGACAGACAGCAGCAGGTAAAGCTTCCAGTCTAACGGGTGCAGCGGAAAGCAGAGGAACCAGAGCAGACGCCAGGCAGAGGGAGGCGGCTTCACCTCCTGCTTCATGAGGAGGTGAAAGATTCCCGCCTGGAGTTTCTCTGGGCGGCTCTGGTGAGTGCGCTCCTCCTCCTCCTCCGATTGTTTTTAGACGTATTTTAATCTGGTTCCAGAGAAACGGATCAGAGCTTTTAACCTGCAAACGCTGCTTTAGCTCCAAACTTACTCATCGGTGCGGCTGATGGCCTTCATCTTCCAGCTCTCATCCTCCTCGTCGTAGAAAGCCCTGTGGAGGATTTTGTTCTTCTCCTCCAGTGGGATGAAGTTTTCAATGATCAGGTGTCTGAAAGATCAACGGTTCCAGTTTAAGCAGCTTCTCGTGCTAAAAGGATGGTATCCATTTATCTGGCCTTCAATAACTAATAATGATGATGATGTTTTGCAGAATCAGTGAAATCTTTAAAATCTGAGCAGATTTGAAGGCCTGATGGGTGAAAGCAGAGCAGAGCGCTCCATACTTGAGTTTGAGCTCTCTGGTGAGCTCGTTCTGGGTCTGCTCGTGCTCCTGCCGCTCCTTGATGTGTCCTTCCTGGATGTCCTGGATTTCCGCCTTCACTGCCTGCAGCTTGGAAAACAGCTGAGGAACAGAAAACATCAGAAGAACAAAGTCAGTTTGACAAAAACTGGACTTTAAATCTTTCGGTGATGAAGACGAGTGAAGGATGAAGGCAACCGGCAGGTTTGATGCTTAGAGGGAAAACTGACTTTGATCATAAAACCGTTTTTTATCCCCAGAGCAACATTGATCTCTGACCTTCTTCAGCTTCTTGGTTTTGATGTCCACCTCCTGCTGCAGAGAGCTGTAGGTCTCCTTCAGCTCCAGCGTCTCCTCGTCTCGACTCTCCATCTGCTGCTGCATCTCCCTCTCCCTCCGTTTCTGGAAGCAGTGATGTTAGAATTATTAGACTTAGATTTATTTGTCATTTTCTTCACACAAGTGCAAAACAGAAAGAAATTTCGGATCTAATGTCATTCCTACACTTAGAAAAAATTAAGTACAGCATTAGGGGATGTGTCGACAAATTTTATAAAACTTGGAATCCCATTCTTTCCTTAGTTGACTCAACTTCCTCCCTAGATGATTAAAAAGTATGGCTTTAATCAAGATACATGGACATAACCCTCTAATTCTCTAATTGAATCACTCCTGATTTTCCAGTGGTTTGAACTGTTGGATCACCAGCCAGGATTTTAAGAGAGGCCAGCGGTTGGGTTAGGGATTTGGTGGTCGAACTTTAAGCAAAACATGTAATAGACAATATAGTTATATTTTTGATTTGGTTTTCTAAGCATTTTAGATCCCTCCTCTAAATTGTGTTTGTTTATTAACATTTTTTTCCCTTTTTTTTTTGTAATTTGCTTGTTGGTAACTGTTCCCCCCTCTTGTTTTCTCGTTATGAGGGAGAGAATCATGTTTGCTTATTGTTAACATCTCTCACTGTATTCCTGGGAATGTAGGGGAGGGGGGGATAAGTGAAGTGTATTCCCATGTTAATGAATGTATTGTACCCTGCTAACCCAATAAAAATATATATGGAAAATTTGTGGGGGAAAAAATAAACATGTTTTGTTCTGAAAAAAAAAAACAAAAAAAGAAAAAGAAATTTGGTTTAGAAACAGCTCTCTGGACAATTTCATCTTTTTAAAAGTGCAGCCTTGAAAAAATAGTAAAAAAATATATATAAAATCAGTAATATAAACATGACTGTAAATTTAGAGTTCTAACATTTTCATTTATTTATTTTTATATAATAATAAAATATAATAAAATACTATATTTTACAAAACATTCAGCAGACTAATGGCAGTGGAGAAGAAGCTGTTTTGGAATCTGCTGGAACGCATCCGATGCTTCAAAGTCTCTTCCCAGCAGTGGGGTGGGGGGGTCATAATCATGCTAA
>NW_015152432.1:25548-31207 GCF_000732505.1 Cyprinodon variegatus
TAGACGAGCAGGTATATCCCAGAATGCTTTGCGAGGAGAGCTCTCTTTGCAAAGCACTGTTGGATTTGTTGTGACAGTGGCGGCAAAGAACCAAGATGGCGGAGGCACCGTGCGTGGAGGCGGAGTCACATGACCAACCAGAAGTGAAAAGTAGTGATCACCTGTTTGAACGGTCAGAGTTCACTATATAGCGTAGGACTGAAACAATCCGATTAATCGACTATTGAAATAATCATCAACTAACGGATTAATGGTTAACTGGAGAATAGAGACTGAAAAACATGACAGACCCACTTAGAGCAGGAATTATACCAAGATTGTAAAATAAATAAAATAAAAATAAAGATTTTTCATTAAAGATTTGTCAGAATGCTGGATAATCCAGAACTTCTCACCTGGAAAGGTTTTAGTTTCAGTCGGATTAATTTCCCTTTAAGGAACCTTTGGCTATCAGATTATTAATGGATTAATCGGAAAAATAATCGACAGATGAATCTAAATAATGGTTAGTCGCAGCCCTAGTATAGTGCTGGAGGGGTCAGAGGTCACGGAGGACATTCGGTCGCAGTCAGACAGCAGAAGTTGGATTTCTGTCATTTTCAGGTCAGTTTTTCTGCTTCCTGTTTACCTGCTCTGCGATCTCCTGCCTCCTCAGCTCCAGCATCCTCTGCTGCTCGTTGGTGTGGTCCAGGATGTTCTTTCCGCCTACGAGGAGCTTGCTCTCCATGGCCTGGACGTGATCGGAGGTCAGAGAAGAGGAAGCGGGTCAGAAGCAGAACGTCTGGGGAACAGGTGAAGGAGCAGACTCTCATTTCTGGCTTACCTTGACTTTAGCGGCCAGCATCTCTCCCACTTCTCTCTCCCTCCTCAGATCCTCCATCTTCTTCTCCTTCTCCCTCAGCAGCCGCTCCTTCTCCTCAGCCACCAGGCTGTGGTCCTCCAAGATGGCCGCCTTCTCCTGCTCCAGCTTCTCCTGCTGCTCTCTCCAGTAGTCTCCTCCCTCAGACTCGTCGTCCTCCGTCTCTCCGTCCTCCAGCTCGTCTCCGTCGCTCCCGTCCCTCTTCCTCCGCCTCCTCCTTTTCTTCTTGCCCATGCGTTTCTCCAGCTGCTTCTTCAGTTTGGCGATCTGCTCCTGTAACTCCCCGAGCAGGGCGTCCTTGGGGTCCTCGTTGATGCGCGGCTTGTTCTTGATGTTCTTGGCCCTGTTGGCGTAGCGCAGCGTGGTCAGGGTCTCCTCCATGTTGTAGGAGGCGGGGCCGATGTTGGCGACCATGACGGTGCGAGCGTTCCCGCCCAGGGAGTCCTGCAGCAGGCGGGTGAGCTTGGAGTCCCTGTAGGGGATGTGGCTGCACCTGCCGTCCACCAGAGCAGAGATGACGTTCCCCAGGGCCGAGAGCGACAGGTTGATCTTGGTGGCTTCCTTCAGCCTCTCGCCCTGAGCGCCCGTCTTCGTCTGCCGCTCGCTCCCCGCCAGGTCCACCAGGTTCAGCTTCCCCACCCGGATGTGGTTCTCTCCGTCCACGCCCAGCTCGCTGCACTCCACCGTGATGACGAAGATGGCGTGAGAGCGGGAGCTGTGCTCGTTCATGTTGGTGGATCCCACAGACCGGTTCTGGTTGCCCAGATTCATCACGCCCTCGATCTCCTGCGCGCTCTTGGTGACGTACGAGAACAGGTCCTTCACGTACACCCCCGTGTCGGGCCTCTCCCGCAGCTCCAGGCGGTGGGACTGGTCTTTGGAGAGCAGGTCCCGGATCTCCTCCTGGTAGATCTCCAGATACGACGCTCTCACCAGGTACTGCTGGTTCTGGGAGCGGGAAATGTGCGTGAAGATGTGCTCGAAGGAGTTGGGGATCACCCCTCTCTTCTCTGGGTCGTTTCTCACTCCCTCCATCGTGTAGGTCTTCCCCGTCCCCGTTTGGCCGTAAGCGAAGATGGTTCCGTTGAAGCCCAGCAGAACCGAGTCGACCAGCGGCCTGAAGGTCTCATCGTACAGATCGATCTGTTTGGAGCTGCTGTCGTAAACCGAATCAAAGGTGAAGACTTTGGGGAGCGCTCCGGCCTCCCGCGGGTTCCGGACCATAATCTGGCCCAGTTTCACGTTGACTGAAACCACCGCTTCAAATTTGGAAGCCTTCTCCTTGTCGTTCATGGGGCGACAGCGGACCACCACCTTGACGGACTCGGAGCTCTTGGCCTTGGACATGTCGGGACGCCGTGTCCGGTTCTCCTGGCACCTCGGGTCTGACGAGCACAGCTTCAGAAATCCTTTACCTGGGAAGACGCCCCCAACTGGGGGCAGAAAGGAATTACACTCTACATTTTCACAACTTTTTCTTTGGACTTTTGATGCTTTTCTGCTCATTTTCAGTCAAACTGCTGTAGAAGATGTTTCCCCTCTCATCCAAGAGGTGGTGAGGTAATCTTAGGCTGGAACCAACCAAGCCTTTTGGATGAGAGGACCAGCAGGTCCCAACAGATCCCAGTCTGGAATTAAATCCCTCCATCATGATGCTGTTCAGCCATAAAGCTGAACCCAGCCAGCAGGCAGGGCCTCTGGGATGGAGACCAGCCTTTCTGGAGCCTCCTGTGGAGGCGTCCATCCTCCGGTCTCGCTGCCTATTATCGGCTCACCGGTTCATAGGTCAGACTTAAGTGGCTTAAAAGAAGCATTCCTTTAACAATCCAATACTGAAGTTGAGAGAAAAACAACTTTAAATTACCTTTAAAATCACCTTAAGGAGAGCAAACCGCCGCAGAAAGCCGTCAGCTGCTGGGATCCAGAGCTCAGGAAGCGGCTAACAGGCGGAGGCAGACCGGTTCTAACTGGATGCGGCGCAGCCGATAGCAACCCACCGACCCGGGGCAGCGCTGGATGACAGCAGGCGGTGAACCAGCCTGCGCCCTCAAAGCGTCTTTTAACAGTTAAATTAAGCTCATAGCAGCCGGCTAATGTAGCGGCTCGGCTAACATTAGCTTAGCTCCCACACAGTCCGCAGAGACAGAGCCAAACACCGGCCTAGCAACGGCAAACACACCGAGGGGAACCGGGCCCGCACCGCCCGGCTGCTGCTGGCCTCACAATCCGACAGGAAGTGGATAAAATCCGGGGTTTAGATTTACCGGTGGCCGCTGCTCTTCTTCTGCTCTTTATTAGCGGTTGGTAACAAACTTAGTAGCATTACCGCCACCTACCGGTGAGGAGTGTGGATCAGAATGACCCTAATTATAAACATACTTATATTTATTTATCTATATATCTATAATATTACTTTACAAATACTAAATCCTCCTAATCATTCCTGTTAACATAAAATATTTAAATAAATATCGATAATTTTTTTTTTACTTTTTCTGCAGAATATTTATCAAATCCAATTTTACTTTCTCCTTATTTAGGTCTCTTACCAAATTCTTTATTTCTTCTTCATACGTCTTACAATAAATCACTACATGATCTATTGTTTCGTCTTGTCCACAAAGTTCACATTTCCCTGACATATGTGTCCCTATTTTGAACAATGCATTATTTAATGCTTTATGCCCAAATCTAAGTCTTGAAATAACTGTTTCCTATCCTCTGCTTCCTTCTGCTCTCCTCATTTTTTTCTCCTCCTATAAAACCATCTTCCTCTCCTTTTCTTCTTCCCATTATTTTTGCCACCTTTCCTTAATCCTTAGTTTAATGATACTTTTCAATTCTGTCTTACCTAAGTTAATCATCATATCAATGCTTTTATTTTGTGATGCTTCCTTAGCAATCTTGTCTGTATTTTAATTTCCTTTAATCTCTATATGTGCTGGCACCCAAATAAATATAACACTAATAGCATCATTTGAACTTGATATAAAACTTGCTGTATTTCAATTAAAATGTCTGATCTACTTTCCGAACTATGATTTTGTATATTAATTAAAGCGGAACTCGAATCTGAACATATAATTGATCTTAATGGTCTCACTTCCTCTATCCATTGTAATACTAATAATACTGCCAATAGTTCTCCTGTATATATTGACTATTCATTATTTAATCTCCTACTTACTTTGATATTGAACTCTGGAACAGAAAATGCAATACCTAGCCTATTACTCCCACTTTTAGATGCATCTGTATATATTTGAATATAACCATAATAACTATTAACATATTCCTGTATCAGTTTATGATAAATATTGCCTTCCTTTTTCTTTTCCAATCATGTCAAATCCACTGCAGTTTCAGGTATGATCCAGGGAGGGATTGCTGCTAACGGTACAGTTGGACTACATTTAATTTGATCTAATTTAAGTTATCTTAGTTTTTTCCCCGCTATCCATCCAAACCTTCCTTTTTGTCTCCCTTTCCAACATGGCTGCAGTGTTTCTTCTGTAGGATGATCTGGACCATGACCCTGTAAACTAACCCAGTCATTTAGCGACAGTTGTCCTGATTTCCAGGCATTTCTCCAGTTTCAACCTGCAATGTTGTTTTAAATGCTCCTGTAATCAATCTTAAAGCTTGTGTCTGTATATACTCTAACCTTTTAAGTGATGTAATAGCTGCTGAATCATAAACCACACGACCAAAGTCTATTGCTGATCTTATTAATCCTGTATATATAGATTTTAAAGTGGTTCTCTCTGCTCCCCACTCATGACCAACTAAACATAACATTCAAAACTTTTTTGCACTTTTCAATAATTTTCTGCATATGAAATGCCCATTTAATTCTATCATCAACCATAAACCAAGGAATTTAAAGTTTTTGACCCTTTCTATCTCTTGATTATATAATTTAACCTTCACCATACTATAATTTTTTTTTTAAATAAAAAAAGTTTTCTATTTTCCCACTGAATGTTTGAATCCCCATTTATACGACCAATCTTCTATCTTATTAATAGCTTTTTGTAATTTTTTTTTACCATTATCACCAGTAATCCGACCTCTCACCCAAATTGTCCCATCATCTGCAGAAAGAGAAAACCCAAACCCATTTTCTATCTCTTTAAAAACATCATTAATCATTATAGAAAGAAGTAATGGACTTATTATGCATCCTTGAGGTGTTCCATTTTCAATAAAATATTTTGAAGAATAACTCTTTCCTATTCTAACCTGTATTTTCCTTTCACTAAAAAAATCTTTTAGCCACCTATATATTCTACCTTTAATATCCATCTTCAGCAGTTTGATCATCAGTCCTTCTCTCCACATCATATCGTACTCTAGAATGCAGCCACGACACTTTCTCTATTTATTTGTGCTTTTCTAATTTCGTGTTCTAGAAACAAAGATGGATCCATGGTATCTCATTGGTCATTGATCATTTTCTCCATTATTTTGTAAATATTTGAGGTTAAAGCAACAGGCCTGTCATTTCCTGGATTATCATTTCCTGGTTTACGTGTTGGTGTGATCACAGCTTCTTTCCAAACCTTTGGCACTTTTCCCTCCTCTAGTTATATAATTCCAACAAAATCTCCTTTGATGGTTCACTAAGTTGACTTATCATGATATAATATATTTGATCTTTTTTATGGAGCTGTCCTCTTTATTTTCTTTAGTGCACGATTTAGCTCTGTTTTTGTTAATGGTACATTGATTAATTTATTGTTCTCATCATCTTGACTTAATATCTCTACATTCTCTACCTTTAAATCTCTACATTCTCTA
>NW_015152432.1:31405-32537 GCF_000732505.1 Cyprinodon variegatus
TCTTCCCACTGAATTACAAAACTTTCTCCAATATATCTTCTTTGCATTTTTTATTGTTTTCCTCACCATTGCCTGCTGCCTTTTATATTCGATAAGTTTTTGTATATTATGAGTTTTTTTTTAATACTTTAAATGCTTTATTTGGAGATTTCATCACATTTCCACATACTTCTGTCCTCCATGGTACAATTTTATTTTTCTGTTTCCCTCCTTTCAGATTAACTAATTGTTTAGCCGCTTCTAAAATGGCTTCACACACAGAATGATTCAGCCCCTCTATATCTGGATGAATATTAATTGTCTTTAAATGTCTTTCAGTAATCATTCTAAATTTTCCCCAATCAGCAGTATTATTCCATCATCCATCTATCTGCCTTCACGTTTTCACTCCCTTCCATATTAAATCCTACTTCTATCACTATAACATAATGATCGCTTCCTATTGTTTCATTTTCAACTTTCCATGTACATAAGCCAGCTATTGTTTCTGACACCAACGTTAGATTAAGTTAGACTCCCTTCCACTCCTAATATTTATTTGTGTACCATTTCCATCATTTAATCATATTAGATTGTTTATATCAATCATTTTTTATATTACTTCTCCATTGCTATCATTTTAACCTCCCCATAAAGTGCATTAAAATGTCCACAACATATAATCTTCCTCTTTACATTTTCTGTCAACTCCCTTAATAACTCTAAAGATTATTTTTTACATGGATTATAAAAATTAAATCTTCCCAGCCCCAATTTTACTCCAAACTTCAATAACAGTCATTTCCCAAAGTTCTCCTTTTTTCAAAGCTCTTTGTGACATTTATTGTTTGACTAATATCACGCATCCCCCTCCTAGCCCATCCTCTCTATCCCTGCGTATACTTTTATATCCACTAATGACTAAATCTAACGTTGATTTCAGCCTAGTTTCTTGAATACATATAATTTCAGTTTTATTTTTTAGATTGTTAATATAGCCTTTAAACTTCTGCACATTTTGTATTAGACTCCTGGCATTGCAGAATAATCATGCAGCTCTTCCTTCACCACTTCCTGTTTCCCATCTGTCTCTAATTTTTTGTTCACCTGTTCCCATGTTAGTTCCCTCATGTCTAGCGGGGAAAAAACTAAG
>NW_015152432.1:35665-37148 GCF_000732505.1 Cyprinodon variegatus
ACTATCCTTTCTTCCTCTGAACTTCCTTCCAGTTTTCCTTTACTTCCTTGAATATCACCACTTCCCTTCCCTTCGTCTGTTTTATTTCTTCCTCTCTCTCCTGGCGTTCACCCTTCAAAATCTAATCTTCTTCCTCCTTTTCTTTCTCCATTTCCAACCGATCCATTCATACAGTTTATGCCCAAATCCGCCTTTTCAAAATGTTGTGTTCTGTTTTTCCTCCTGATAACTTCCTCTCCAGGCCAGGAGCCTCATTATAGAGAAAGAAACTCAGAAATCCCTCAGCGGTCTGGATCTAACGGCCGTGGAGCGCTGCGCGTCTCTTCCAATGTTTACGGTAACCGGGAGCGTCTCTGCCTTAAAAGGGGCGTAAACTTCCGGCACGTGTCTTTCTGCACCTGGAAAATCAGGTAAGCTCCAACAAACATTTTCACCGTTTAACTTAAAAACTGTGCTTGAAGAAAAGCCTCAGTTTCCTGCTGCTTTCCTACTTTAAAGTTTAAACATATTATTGGGTTTTTTTATAGGATTTTTTTTTAAAGCATGAAAACAAATAATAAACTCTCTGTTACACACAATAAATCTGACATTCATTAAAACGAAAATTGAACTAATATTTATTGTTAAGAGGTGACTGCTCGGTGGTTTATTTGGTTAGTTTGTTCCTTGGTGGTAAATTAATGTAATTATTGTGTTTTTTGCTGGTGAAGATTCTCAGTCATTCAGGTCAGAGTCATTCCAAAACATTTAAAAACGATCCACTGAACTTTGTTTCAAAGTTTGAAGAGGTTTATCTTCCAGGAAGGATTTTCAATTCAAAATGTCAGAAACAGCCTTCAGTTGGAGGCTGCTGTATAAAGCCTGGAGCTCAACACTGTTTCTGACATTCTGAATTAAAAATCTCTCTGGATGGAAGAGAAACGTCTTCAAACTTGGAAACAAAGTTCAGTGGATTGTTTTGAACTTTTTTGGAATTGTTTGTTTTTTCTACTGACATTTTTTTTAGTTAAATTCATAATTATTTATGAATAATGTTGGACTCAGGAAAATAAATAATCTCATGATGCCACATTTCCATCAGATTCATCTACTATGGAGCAAAAAAAACCCTTAATTATTAAATGAACAAAAGCCTGACTGATGATTTTCCTCTGTTTATAATATGTGGGGGGGTAACCCCCCCCCCTTCCCTCCAGAAGCTTCATCAATGGCTTCAAACAAGAAGGAGTTGCGCTCTGAGACTGTGAGGAATCTTCATGCTGCAGCTGAACCCAAGCAGCTGTCTGGTCTTGTGAAAACTATGGCTGAGATGAGAAAACAGGTGAAGAAGCCTTAAGAGATGTAAAACCTCAGGATTGTAAGGTTGGAGTAAAAACTTATTTTGCTTCTGAGGTTGAAGCAAAATCACCACAACAATTATGTTTTCTATAATTATTTAACCCCTAATTTATTTAGCCTACATTTATCCACATATTAAATTGGG
>NW_015152432.1:38247-39368 GCF_000732505.1 Cyprinodon variegatus
TGTTAATGTGGATTTAAAAATATTTCAATAAATGGAAAGAATTGCAGGAGGAATATAAAAAAAAAAGTCTAATCAACCAAAACTTTTGCGACCCCCATGCAGTACCTCTGAGGCCCCCCTAAGGGTCACGGACCCCCTGTTGAAGACCTCTGCTTTAGTATATTCTGCTGTAAAGTGAGTCCTATATTTTCATTTTTTACTGTGGGATGGAAGCTCTGCCGTTTCACAGGATGCAGAGCTTTGAGTGGAAACGAGGTGATTGTCAGAGAGTAAACCGAAACTTATTGGCTTATTTTTCTGACTAATCAGCACGCTCTTTGACAGCCAGTCGCCTGGGACGCTGGTTGATCAGAGCATCGCTTTGGACAGATACGCTGCTCAGGTTTCACCAGCAGCCTCCTCCCCACATCCTGCGCTCTCTTGGTGTCTGTGCAATGGAAGTAGTTCTAATCTGCACATGATGCATGAATTATTGTACTGCCTGCTCGCTCTCACTCGCATTAAACACCTCCTCACAGAGTCTAAAATCCGGGATCATTTGTTCGACCCGGTGGCATCCGTCAACAACTATCGATATCAGGGAGACCTGGGATGTCTGGAACGAGCAAAGAAGATGGTGGGAAAGATGCTACCTCATTAGCAACACTTTCTATAACAATCATTAGTGTAGAGACTGTTCCCCCTGAGGTCAAAGGTCACATTTGGACGGATGAGTAGATTTTCTTTATTCCACCACAGCTCTTCAATAGATCAGAGTTTCAGAATCACTGTTAAGCTAAACTTTGCCATGAATGTTGAGGCTGCATCAGCCGCTCTGAGGATCTTTGTGGTGCCTGGATGAGACCATATGTATGTGATGCTTTGTTTTTCCTGCAGGGGGCGCTGTGTGACGTCACTCTAGTGGTTCAGGAGCGGCGATTCGCTGCCCATCGACTGGTCTTGGCAGCTGGCAGCGAGTTCTTTCGCCTCATGTTCACAAGTATGTGGGATTTTCTTTTTCACAATCGGCCTGTTTAACCTGATAAAAGACAAAGATCTTTAATTTCAACTCAGTTTATTTCTATAGCGCCAATTCACAACACATCATCTCAAGGCACTTTCCAGTTCACCAGATCATCCAG
>NW_015152432.1:44036-45183 GCF_000732505.1 Cyprinodon variegatus
GCTGGTTTTCCTGGATGATCTGGTGAACTGGAAAGTGCCTTGAGATGATGTGTTGTGAATTGGCGCTATAGAAATAAACTGAATAGAATTGAACTAACAGATTCTGCAGAGAGGGAGAATAGAGATGGAATGATGAAAAAGGGGTCCCCATGTCCTCCAGCAGTCTAAGCCTATAGCAGCGTAACTATAGAGATGAGCCACTCCAACTCTTCAAAGCTCTTTCCCTGAGTGACCTAAGCAAACGCGTTGAAAACCCAAACGCATTCACACAGACGAGTTGCCGTAGCATCCTCCAGCTGCAATCGTATCCAGATCATTTCAACTCTTCCATCACTGACCTGACCGGAATGTTTAGTTGGGAATAAATATGTAAACTGGACTCGCTGGTGCTGAGCATCCTTCCACGTTGCCACACTGCAATTCACCTACTGGAAATAACGAACACCTGAATTCATGCATCTGTTTCCATGGCAACATGGTGCAGGTTAATTCTTCTGTCGTTTACCTGCGTTTGCCGTCGCTTTCAGCAAACATGATGGAGTCCGTGTCTCCTGAGGTGGAGCTGAAGGGAGTGGACCCTGAAATCATCGAGCTGCTGATCGACTACATTTACACGGCAGAGTAAAAAAACAAACAATAGGCAGGATTTATTTTTTTTTTAAAGGAATTGATTCTTATTTTCTGTCTAGAATCAAAATTAACGTGAGAAACGTCCAGTCGTTGCTGCATGTAGCCAGTCAGTACCAGATCCAGCCTGTCCAAGCCATGTGTGAGGAGTTCCTGATGGAGAAGGTTAACGTCACAAACTGCATGGGTAAGAAACGCAAACGCAGCCAAACCCCCCCCCCCAGCGGCGAGAAATGCCCCCAGAGCTTTGTTCTCTCTGCAGGTATATGGGCCTTGGCGCATGCATTTTATTGTGAGGGACTGAGGGCTAAAGCAGAAACCTTTCTCCTGAAGTACTTCACTGAATCCAGCACCTTGGTCGACTTCCTGCAGCTCCCTGTCAACTGCCTCTCAAAGATCCTCAGCAATGACAAACTGTCCGTCCCGGAGGAGCAGGTGTGTCTTTGGGATGGATGGTATGGTGAGACCTTTCCTTTGCATCTTTTCATGTAGGTAATTCTATTCAGTTTATTTCTATAGC
>NW_015152432.1:45933-48385 GCF_000732505.1 Cyprinodon variegatus
AGAGGAGCCTGATAACTAAAAGATCTGCCTCCCATTCTACTTTTAGAAATTCTAGGTACCACTAGTAAATTGCAGGTGAGAACGTTTTTTCATATTGGGTCTCAAAGTGCAGCTGTTGGACATCTGGTTCAATCTTAAACACACCCGTTAGTTTACCATGTTTCTCCATTTTCATCCTCTGCTTTCAGATCTATGAGGCCGCCCTGCGTTGGTTGAAGCACGACTTGCCCAACAGACGACAGCATCTGGCCGAGGTGTTGAGCTGCATTCGCTTTCCTCTCATGTCCACAGACTTTCTGTTTGAAACGGTGCCGAAGGAGCCGCTGATTGGAGACAGCCCCTGGTGCCTCAGCATGGTCATCGGTGAGCAGAGGATGCTGAGCTGAAAGGCGCGCAGCGGCGGTGAATGTGTGAGGGACTTTCTCTGCTCTGTCAGGTGCCGTGAATTCCCGCCTGAACTGGAGGGACCACAAGGACCCGGTGGAGACGTGTCGACCCAGGATGAAAAAACGCAAACACATTTCTCTGTTTGGATACTTGAAGCCCGACCCCTGTCGCTTCTTCAACCCCAAGGTGCTTCTGGGAAGTTTTTCATCCGTTTTTATCCCAAAGCGTCCTATGAGCTCATTTCTATGGGGCGCCATTTCTAAAGTTAATCGCTGGAAAAAATGATGAGCAATATTTATTATTAACCCCCCGCCCCCCACTTTCTTTCACCATGTCATTCATTTATAAAAATCTGACTTTGTTAAATAAATGTTAAGTTTGGAGATAAAACATTTAGTTTGCAAAGTGCAATGTCATCTCAAGTGCCTTGAGATGACATGTGTTGTGAATTTGGCGCTATATAAATAAACTGAATTGAATTGAATTGAATTAAATGCTTAGCTTTTTAAATAAATATTTAGCTCCAAACTAAATAATTGGTTTGCAAATTCGTTTGATAAATTAATATTTAAATCCAAACTGAATATTTAATAAAGTAAGAGTGAAAAAATGACTGGGAGGAAGAAAGAACTCCCTTATTTTTCTCTTAAAACATCCTAAATAACAGTAAATATTTCTGCCACTTCTGCAGGACTCCAAGTGGACGGCCATCCACTGCTCCTTGGAGAAGCGCTGGAACGCGGCGGCGGTGTACCTGGACGACGAGGTCTTCATATTGGGCGGCTCGACGTGCCAGGGTCTGGTGAGGCGCGTCGACTGCTACAACATCGCGTTCCAGAGGATGTACTCCAGGACGGATCTGCCGATGGCCCGAAACAAGCTGGCCGCCTGCGTCTCTCAGGGGAAGATCTACATCTCAGGGGGGATGGTAGTGAGTGAGTACAGCTCTCGGTTACCAAGCAACGCTCTCTGAGCTCTCCTCCTGTTTTATACCGACCCCTAACATCTGGCATCAGTCCAGCTCGATCTACGACTCCTGAATGAAGCAAACCAGAGAAAAAGCTTAATTTCTGGAATTTATCAAAATATTTTTCTTGCATTTACAATAAATTTCCAGAACAAACCAATTTAAAAGCATATTAAAAGATAAATCTGTTAAAGTTTTAAAGCATGAGCCATTTATTTTTTTATTGTCCTCTGAAAGGTGTTTTTTCAGCATGAAGTTGGTTTTCTGAGCAGCTTTTTTCGTATAAAGCATAAAGATCAGGACCAAAGATGTTGCAGTTACTGCCCCACAGGAGTCGCTGTTCTCAATCTTAGTTTATATTTATCTTTAGTAGCAATAAAAAGAAGATAAAACGTAACGAATCAGGAATGTCTCATTTCTGATAATAAACCTGGTACAAAGTACTCACCAGCAGTAAAAGTATTGATACTCATAGTCAATCTCAACTACAAGTAAAGGTTAGTCAATAATCTACTTGCTAAAGTACTGAAGTACTTTTGAAAACACTTAAGTATTCACAAATGCAAATTCTTGTAACATCAGTACATTTCTGTGTATTTTCAGAGTAATTTTAAAGGACCTGGTAATCAGAAACCACCTGATGTATTGTTGCATAGAACCGCCTACTATAGATTCTACACCACCTTGAACGAACAACAGCATAAAAAGGCCACAAAAATAAGCACAGATATTTTGAAGTCTTATTTAAACAAACTAAAGAGGAAATGGGAGATTCTTTATTCTCTCATTTTCACAGTAGAATAGAGGTTTAAGGTTGAATCTGACCACAAAGAAACTAACTCTGCTTTGAGACTCGTCCTATTGAACAACTTGGCCACATGGCAACAACTGGGGGAAAAAATGAAAGTACTTAAGTATAGTAATCATGTAAATGCACTTTGTTACTTTCCTCCACAGCTGCTGACTAGATGGCTGCAGCTCTGCTTTACTCTGCTGGGTTTATCGCTAATTCTGACATTTTGAATTGAAAAACTTCCTGGATGGGAAGAGAAACGTCTTCAGACTTGGGGAAAACAAGTCCAGTGGATTGTTTTTAAA
>NW_015152432.1:49559-51066 GCF_000732505.1 Cyprinodon variegatus
CTCGCGAGATCAGGATGGTCTCACCAGGCTAGAATAGAACGGCCGTACTAATGTTTCATTACGAGAATAAGTGGTAATAATATGAGGATAGAGCGGCGAGGATAGAGTGGCGATATTAGGCTGGTAGCCTGATTTCCTCCTGTGTCTGTCGCTGTTAGGTCGGGGTTCAGCCCGCCATCTTGGGCTCTGTGAAACCTAAGCTAACGTTAGCCAACCTGCTACACTGTCTGCCTGTTTTGATGCTAATTTATCTGTTATGACCTTTTTCCTTAAACTGGTGTTATAATCATAACTAGTCTTATAACTTGGATCTCTTAGACCTAGTATTAGGACTTTATTTTAATGAGATTAATATCTTTGTGGCGATGGTATTGATGTATCCTGAATCAAAATGATTGAATGTTTGTATAGATAAATGAACTCGACTGACTGGGATGTCCATCCGTGTCTCGCTGTGTTCTCCAGATCAAATGCCCGTCAGCCTCTTTGAGTCCTTCGACATAAAGACGAATTCATGGCAGGTGGAAACGGAGCTGCTGACGGCCCGCTGCTGCCACGGCTCGGTGGAGGTCAACGGGCTCATCTACGTTTGCGGCGGAGGGCTGATGAGGGACCGCTTTTGGATCACCAACACCTGTCAGGTGTACGACCCCAGCAGCAGACAGTGAGTCGCAGGCCGCGTGCTGCAGCAGGGACCGCATGACTGTTAGCATAGCTGCACAGGATTGCCTAGCTTTATTCCTCCAAGATTTTCCAGCCTAACAGCTGAACCTTTTCAGGTGGACGGAGGTCCGCCCCATGAGCGTTCCCAGGAAGAACCACGGGCTGGTAGCGGTCGGCAACCACATCTACGCCATCGGAGGGAAGGATCATGAAGGTAACTGGAACACCAGGCCACTGGAAAAGCTTCCTTAGAACAAATCCGCAGCGTCTGCTTCTGTGAAACAGGCCCTCTGAAATCGGTGGAAAAGTACGACGTCGTCAACGACTTCTGGCTTCCCTGCCAACCCATGCCCTGTCCTCTGATGGTGAAATGTGCCGCCGTTGATGACGTGATCTACGTTCTGGCGGGAAAGGGGAATGAGAAGCTCAGACGCGTCCTGAAGTACAACACCAGAACTGACAAGTTGGTTTCAGTTTTATTTTAAAGAAATTTTTCACAACAGCGTAAAACAAGAACTTGGACGTCTGAGGTGTGATCGCCTTTTCTTTCCCCTCAGGTGGACGGTTTGTCACACGGTCCCGTCGGTCCCGTTCCAAGGGTCCGTCATCTGCACTGTGGAATTTTAATTTATACTTATTTACGTTTTAACTGTCCAGCAATATTTATTCTGAGCAGTTTATTTTATATTGAATAAATTATTTTTATATAAAATGTGTTCTGAGTCTAAATTTTTTTTCTTAAAGGAAAAGTCCGCTCATATTCAGAATAAAAACTTATTGAACAGGATGTAATTTCATATTTGGAGTAATTTCCATGTGAATGTGCTTTATTGGAGGCATCCAT
>NW_015152432.1:52936-56059 GCF_000732505.1 Cyprinodon variegatus
GGAAAGCGGGGACGAAGATGTTGTGGAAGAGGACGCCAGGGCGGCAGAAGCTTGGTTTGGTGTAGAAGGCTTCCAGCAAAAACAGAAGTTTATCTTTAAACAGAACAGACTGGAGCTCCTGTCTTGCAATAAAGATGAACCATTTTCCATCTGAATACTTCCTGTCTCTGGATGTTTCCCACTGACCACATTTAGCCTTTTAATTTCTTTATTAAAATCCCATCTCCACTACGCTGCCTTATGTAAAATCCTGCAGCGTTGTGGAAGTGCTGCTCCTGCAGTGGAAGGCTGTTTCCATTTAAGACTAATCCAGTTTACTGATTGGTCAGTTGCTGACGAGCCTCTGGGATTGACAGGTAGCATCACGTCAATTAGGAGGGCTGCTCCCTAATTGGTTAAAAATATTGATATCTGATCTAGACTTAGACTCAACTTTATTAATCCCCTGGGATTACTGCTTCCAGTAGCTTAAATAGAGTAGGAAGAGTTAAAACAAGATACCATTAAAGATAAAAATAAAACATATAATGTAAAGAGTGTGTATATAGCAAAAAAAAGCATTAAAATAAAGTTACATTTTCCAGAATGTAAAGGCTACAGTAGTTGGCATAAGTTATTGCACATGAGTGACGATAGGTAATGTTTAGCATCAGATGTCCAAGGAGGGGGGGTGCTGACCCTTGTCCCGCTTCCTATCACCTCCTCCTTCCCCCCAGTGAGGAGTTCAGCAGTCTGTTGCTCCTGCATTTGGGGAGCAGCAATCTCCCACTGATCAGGCTCCTCTGAGTGCTGAGGACAGTCTGCAGGGTGTAGGTGGCTTTGTCCATAATGTCCAGCAGTTAAAGTGTCCTTGTCTCTGCCACTGTCCCCATAGGGTCCAGCTTCTAGCCAATCACAGAGCCGGCTGGCCTCACCAGTTTGTCCAGTCGGGAGGTGTCCTTCATGGATGTGCTGCTTCCCCAGCACACCACGGTGTAGGAATGCTTTAGCAGCAGGGTAGGATGGTGGTGCTCTGTAGCTAAGGTGGGGGGGCAGGTGGCTGTAGCAGCGGTGTAGGGGTCACAGGCTGGTCAAACCTGTTGAAGAACGTCCGTAAAAGTTTCAAATCCAATCCACTGGACCTGGTTTCCAAGGTTTGAAGACATTTGGCTTCCCCTCCAGGAAGCTTTCTCAATTCAAATGTCTGGATCCGCAGTGAGTTTGAGTCTTTATAGAGTCAAGGCCTTGTATTGTCCAAGTCCAGTGGATTGTTTTTTAAACTTTTATGGAATGACTATGACCTGGATGACTGAGAATCTTCATCAACACCTGTTGAAGAACCTGTTCAGGTCATCTGCCCTCTCCATTGTCCCTTCAGCGCCCCTGGTCGTTGCGTGATGGTCCTCTCACCTTCCCACATGGCTCTCATGTTATTCTCCCTCAGCTTCAGCTCCACCTTTCTCCTGTAGATGTTTCTGGCTTCCCTCACAGTGTCTCTGCTCCTGAAGGCAGCCTTCTTCCTGCTTAGGACAGCTTTGACTTCCCTCGTTACCCAAGGCTCGTTATTCAGGTAGAAGCAGACCGACAGGTGAGACAACGTCAGTGCCGAAGTTCAGACAGTGAGTTATCCCCTATAAGTCCTCACCATGCGGTCCAATCAGCACATCCCAGTATGTGGTATTAAAGCCGTCCCTCAGGAAACTTTCCATCTCAGGGGAACACCTCCTGAAGGTGCAGGTTGGAACCGGCTGCTTTTGAACAAGGAGGCAGTACTTTGGCTGTAGGTGAACCAGGTTGAGGTCATACTTGCCCAGTGGGGGGAGGGGTCTATAGAGCTTGTGGTTGGAAAATTTAGATTGCTTTTATTTCATATATTGATTTCAGCTGTTTATTCACTGAAAAATGTTTTTCAGTCTGTTTCACCTGCAAGGCCACACAATGCCTGACTGAGGCATTTCTTCCCATAACGAGCCAGATTCTTTTTTCCAGGTTGCTTCATAAGATGTTATTGTTTAACCAAAGTGTCATTTTTTTTCTTCTGACTACTTTCCATTATTATAAGCAAGGAGGAACGAACGCTGCCCAGATCAGAACAGGGCTGATAACCATGCAGTAGGGAGGGTATGAGATTTGTTCTCTCTTTGCAAAGATGTAATAAAATGCTGACTGAGTGAAATCCATCCACCTCTGTTTAAGGGCAGTGAATAGTTTAACACTTTTTTCCCATGGCAATCTATAAATAGATCTAACCAGTGACCGCTAACCTGTAGGTTTCTCATTGTGTCTCGGCTCCTGTTACAGAGACGCTCCAATCAGATCATCCAGTCAAATCAAAGGAAAAATAGTCACTGACCGTCAGGATCAGCTCTTCCTGGATGAGGAGGTAGAGACAGCAGACACTTGTACTGTCATTTGCATTTTGTTGTTGAACCTGCAGTAATCCCTCACACCAAGCATGCTTGTAGCGACAGTGGAGAGGAAAATACCAGCAGAAACGGATCATCTGCTACCGGCCGCTATCATCCATTTTTACGGAAGAAGTTGCTCCTATAGAACAACCACATGAAGCCCTCCTCTGATGTTTCTGACCTTTCAGGTCCAGGATGTGTGAGATCAGCAGAGGCGTCAGATGCTTTCCCAGCTGGACCAAAAACCTGCAACTTGGAAAGTGGTTGTTCCTGCCATCAGAAGCAGTTATGCTGTTAAATTTCAGATTTAATTTGCAATAAATATCAAAAATAATATTAAATTAAGAAAATCAGACAATTGATGTTAGAAATACAAGTTTAGAAGCTTCTGTAAATGTTTTAGGGTGGAACCAATGTTCATTGTGTTGTTTAGGTTGGGTCAATATTTCAGTTGCACGCCGCCTGTGACGCTTGCATGCTCTGTTCGAAAACCTAGGACGCGTCCTTAGAAGGCCGGATTCGAAGTACGATGACGTCATAGCGCGGCGCCGAGGTCTGGTCGGATTCCAAGAGTCCTCGTTATGCGGCCTTAAAATGCGTCCTTCTTTTTTCCTGATTTGAAGGACGGGTCCGATGTATCCTCGGTATCCTTGGATATCCCAGGATTCATTACGAGACCAAGCAAGCCCTATAAATATGCTACAAGCTCGGAGGAAAAACAAAAAATGGCGACGAA
>NW_015152432.1:56738-59120 GCF_000732505.1 Cyprinodon variegatus
TTTATTCCACTCAATAAAAAAGAAATAAACAGTTTTGAAAACTTCAGTATTCCTTCTTTTCCTGCTTTGTGTGTTAGCTTTCACGGTTGCAAAGCAACAGAGCCTACTGCTGTAAAACCTGCCGAAGGGTAGACCTGTTTGAATTCACAGCTAAAATTCTTCCGGTCTCCTTATTTTCAAGGACTTGGAAGGATCCAGTCCAGGTAGACCGCGTCCTTGGAGGATGCAGCCAATGAATTCAAACAGAGCCATAGTGAAGACTTTTTCTGCACATCAATGTAGAGGACGGTGCTGCAAACTGTATTTTTTATTAACCCCTTTCAATTTAATGCGGCCAATGAGGTAAACAAGGAAAAGTTTGTATAACTGTTTCATTGTTTATTCTTCACGAGAATGCCTTATTCTATTTAAATTATGTCATTTGTACAGTTCTCACAGCATCATTGATGACACTTGTGTTAAACTAAATGCTGACTAAGAGTAAACATCTTGTTTGTTATTCATCCTGGAGGGAGTCACAGTGGATTTTCTTCTCTTTGTAGCAAGAAAACATTAATCTTGAATATGGAAATAAAAGGTAATAAATCTAAAAAATGTTAATAAAATGTTGAGACTGATTTGAAAGATTTAATCAATGAAAAAATTTGTGTTGAGAACTTTTCCTTTTCTTTCAAATGTTTTTCTAAAAAGATATTTTTTTCCTTTTAGAAATTTGTTTTCACATTCCTACTTTTCACATGAATTTTTATGTATTTCTTTCCAAATTGCATTTCCTCTGGGGGCGGGCTTTCCTCTGGAGCAAAGAAGCATTTCTATTGGTCCACTGGAACGTCAGCAGCCGCCATCAATCTGATGTAAAGAGCAAGTGTTTTTACTCGGCTGAAAGTGAAAAGAACAGAAAATCTAAAACGCAATTTTTAAAAAAAAATTGAAAATCTATAAAAAATTTTTTTTAAATACAATTTGAAAAAAAACAACAAAACTTTCCAATTGTTTTGGATTAAATATAAAAAGGTTTAATTTCTGGATTTTTTTTTTTTCCAATTTCCATTTATAAAATGTGTTCTTTGCTTCAACAATAATGGAGCAACATTCACGCCATAGAATGTTGGGAGGATTGCAGGTTTTTGTGTGTTGCTCTCAAACTCTAAAATAATAAAAAAGGATCAGATGAAAAGAGGAGCTTTTAGAAAAATACTGATTAATTGATGAGAGAAAAATCATTCCAGTATCGATGCTTCACAATGTTTGTTCATAATGATGTTTCATGCTGGATCAAACATCCATTTTATTCAGAGAGAAAATAGATGGCAGAATATCAACCGTTAAAACAACGAGCATCTGTCCTCAGCAGCCAGACTGTCCTGGTCGGCCTTCATTAAAGTCCGGCTTTAATGTCTCCATCAGAAACGGGACTAAACCGGCAGCAGATCCGTCGCAGCCTTTCCTCCTCGCTGCTTCTGGTCAAACTGAACCCGTCTCACATGGAAGAACCTCCTGATCCTTCTAGCAGCAGAATAATTCTCAGAGTTCGTCTTTGGAATTCACCTTCCCTGGTTTGTCCATACCGAAGAAAGAGGACGGCAGGCCATGGACGTCTCTTTCTCTCTTCACGAAGGCGGAGAAGGAGGAGACGCAGTTCCCAATGAAGTGGTCGGCTTGTCCTAGGATGTACAGGTCGGTCTGAGCCCAGTCCGGCTGGAGGGTCACCACTTTCACCTGCAGAACATTGAAGGAAAGCAGCTGTTAAACATGGCGGACATGCAGGAAGAGAGAGGAGGGGCTGGAATTAAAGAAACATTTTCTCTGCTTAGCAACAGATGATGTAAGAAGGAAAAAAATATTAATTAAAGGCCTTTCCCTCAAGTAAGTCTGTTCTGCAACAATCAGTCAATCTTATCTTGACATAAAGAAGAAGTAAAAAGAAGCCATTTGGATTTTTAGTTTTTCTGTTTGTAACCCGGTAACCATCAGTGGGAAAAATGGTCCAAATAGATATAAATATAAAGAAGAAAGCTGATTTAATGGAATTAAACAGGTGTTAGTCAGACGCGTTTCAATAAAACAAACTAAATCATACAGAAAAATCCAAATATTTCACACTGATCCGGTTATCAAATTCAGTTTTCTAAGGAAACCCGTCTGATCACATCCATTCATTGGCTATGCAGAGGAGGGGCGTGTCCAACAGTGGAGAGGAAAACTACCCTTTAACAGGAAGGAACCTCCAGCAGAACCAGTAGAAAAAAAGAGAGCATTGATTTCAGCCAAAAGAGCTTAAAGAGAGACATAAGGGTCCCCTATGTCCTCCAGCAGTCTAAGCCTATAGCAGCAGAACTATAGAGATAGATCAGGATAACCTGAGCCACTCTAACTAGAAGC
>NW_015152432.1:60986-62562 GCF_000732505.1 Cyprinodon variegatus
GGAGGACAAAAAGGAAAAAAAAAAGGAAAGGGAGGGAGGAAGGAAGGAAGGAAGGAAGGAAGGAAGGAAGGAAGGAAGGAAGGAAGGAAGGAAGGAAGGAAGGAAGGAACAAACGGGGAGGACAAAAAGGAAAAAAAAAAGGAAATGGAGGTAGGGAGGGAGGGAGACAAAGAGGAAGGAAGGAAGGAAGGAAGGAAGGAAGGAAGGAAGGAAGGAAGGAAGGAAGGAAGGAAGGTCTTAGGAGGTTCTGTAGGATCCCAGTTTCAGTCAGAGGTTTCCAAACGTTTCTTAGAATCAACAAACATCTAGAAATATTTCTATGGTGTCGTTTCCTTTGGGCAGCAGCTCTGACGGCTCGGATCTACTAATGGTCACATGTTCAGAGGATGGTCTGACCCAGTCGACGCCGATCCGCAGGTGAATGCCAACGTAGGGCCTGGCCAGCAGGGCGGCGATGTGCTCCTCTCCCTCCTTCACCATCTTGTCTGACCAAACCATGTAGCGCTGCAGGCCCACATGCTCCTCCAGCACCGGGAACTGGGCCGGAGCGCCGGGCAGCGCCAGCACCGGGTGCTCAGAGGGGGGGAATCTGTTTCACACGCGGAGGGGGGGATTATTCAGTGGATTTTTCTCCTCAATCAGTAAAATACCAACAGTCTGTTTTCTATTGAGCGCATTCTAAGGCTCCTACCTCTTCATCCACTGCGGCTGATAGTAGGCGCTGAAGGTTATCCCTCCAAACAGAACCGACTGGTCAAACTCTACTCCCACATGGTCCCAGAACGGCCCGAAAGGATTTCCATCCTGAAACAATCAGAAGCTTTAGTCCAGGCAGAGAGCAGCAAGCATCAGCTGCAGACCGCAACTCTAGAACTTCACAGCCATCTGGATGAGTGAGAAACCTGCAGACGAAGCAGGACTCTGATGGGCTGACTGATGAAGGGATTCAACATGGATCAAATGAACCTGAAAAGAGGGGCAGAAAGTTTCTCTGCTCCCCAAAATAAAACAGCTCAGGTCCCGCAAGAAAAATCCAGCTGTTCTGTGATCAATCAATCAATCCCAGAGCCAACGTTCTCCAACTGTAGAGCTATTGATCTAGAATAAACCCAATCTGGTGACTAAACAGCTGCATGCAGAGAACAGCTCCCACCTTCATGGGGCAGGACTTCTTGTCTGCGCTCCTCTGGGCGGCGGCCTCGAAGCAGTAGGCCTTCCTCTGTCCTGGGGGCCAGTATTTAGGAGCCAACACCTTCATGAAGTCCTCCAGGCTGATCACCCGGTGGTACGCCGACAGAGCCTCCAGCTTGAAGAACTCGCTGTAGGGAACGTGAACCTGAACAGGAGGGAGAGAACATCTGAGCGGGGGAACAATTTAACCCACTGCAAGATCTGCTGCTTTAGAACAACCGGGGTATGAACCAGACACCCCAACTATGACCCAGACACCCCAGCTATGACCCAGACACCCCGGCTATGACCCAGACACCCCAACTAAGACCCAGACACCCCGGCTATGACCCAGACACCCCAACTAAGACCCAGACACCCCGGCTATGACCCAGACACCCCAACT
>NW_015152433.1:0-1757 GCF_000732505.1 Cyprinodon variegatus
TATGCCTGAAAGTGCGCATGCGCAGAAATAGATCACCACAATGATTGGCAGTTAGGTGGAGGACCAATTATTTTGATGATCCACTCAGAAAAAGAACATCCTCCACTACACCTTCAACTCAACCTTGTTTTAAATAGACCAGGAACTTAATTTCTAACCTTCAAGATTTTCCCCTTAATCTCTATGATGTCATTTGTTCATTATTGATGTCAGACCTCCGAGGCCCTCACAAAACAGATCAAGTCTTTCATGGACTTAATTACACATAGTTTATTTTTTCTTCCACATATTGGGAGTTATCTGAATTTATTTAGTTTTAATGGGTTTATTTAGAGTTATCAGAACAAAAGGGGCTGAATACAATGACAAACCTTTCCAATTTTTACAGGGAAAGGCAATGATTTATCTCCTTATCCATAATGAAATGCTTTCTGGTTATCATGTAAAGTCGGGAAGTTTAATGGGTATGGAATAAATTCCAATATGCAGCATTATCAGCTTTATTTGATTTATAAATGAGATGCTGAGATGGAGCAGATTAGCTAATGATATAATGAGCACAATCTGAAGTTTGGCTACCTAGCTATTTATCCAGCCAGCTGTGTGAGCAGATGAGAACTTGTTTGATCTGAATTCTCAGAAGTATCTGTGTGGTCCGGTGTCTCTCAGCTGTGACACAAATCTTTAAAGTAGGATACATTTATACCAGCTATTTTTTCGTGTTGCATTGTGTGTCTCAGTAACCCGCAAAACATATACATTGACTTCATTCTGTAAGTATTTGTCTGCGAGAATGCTCCGAAATGAAAAGCACATGGGTTTCATTGATGTCCTGAAATACGCCCCTTTCGGCTGGCTTATGATCGAATTAAGCCATATATATGCCGCTATATTTCCTTTTGTTGTGGATGAAGCTAATATGTTGCTGCTCATATGACCAAATATCCAAGCTGATTGCTGAATTTTGTATGCTGTTTTTGTTTAATTTAATGACAGTTTCATAGTAGGTATGGCAGTAAAGCTGCGTAAAGTTTCATTACAGCTAAATAAGACTTAATTATTCTATTTTACAGAACATAATAATGAGAGGATGAGAATAATTTAATGACAATTTGGGATTTAAAAAAAAATAATTTGAGAGAAAAGTATTAATCTGTAGTGGTTACAAATTTTTGTATCAGATCTTACAATTTATAAGCCATAAACCACTAAATATTAAAGTAAAATGCTCTTTACTCACCTTCTAAAGTCTAAGTGCAAGACATTCAAACCCTGAAGAAACAACATAAACAACACACGAACATAATGTAAATCACAAGGTAGATATGACTATATTCCATAAAAAAAGACACGACTCAATTATTCCATCTCCCTGCCATTACACTTTTAATGTGTGGGCATATATAATGGGTTTCATGTTTTTACTTGAATATCTTCTTAACAACTAAGGGTTAGAAATTGATTTTCATCTGACTCTCATCTTCTTGAGACCCTAATACAACAATAGTATGTTTAGCCACAGACTTTTTCAGATCTGGTGAAACACAGACTGTTGCAGGTGGACCTCTTTTGACAAAAGTCAAACACAATGGCTCATGATCGATTAATGTCTAAGGAATTTAGGATTAAACCCTGATTTTTAGTTTCATATCGTACTAAATGTGTTGATGGATGGATGGATGGATGGATGGATGGATGGATGGATGGATGGATGGATGGATGGATGGATGGATGGATGGATGGATGGATGGATGGAT
>NW_015152433.1:2908-5014 GCF_000732505.1 Cyprinodon variegatus
TGAGTTCAGGGTAAACATTGTTGGAGGTGTTTCTCAGTGTCTGTAGTTCACCTGTTGGTCCAGCAGGGGTCAGGCTGATTTCAGCTGACGCCAGAATTCAAGTGAAACTTTTTACATTTTCTTTTTAATTACATCTTTTTTTTTTTCTAGAATCTGGAACCAAATGTTTTAAAGAGGTCTTTTTATAGAGAATTTTTTTTTATTTAAAGTATTACTTTATTTCTGCCCATGAATCCTCCATGTTGGACAATGTTTATGAAGCAAACACATTTGTCTTTGTAACATTTATCTTTGTAAACCTTTTACCTACATTTAGACTTTGTTCTGTCTGATTAAATTGCCCTAGAGTTCTCAGACAGACTGTATCTGTGGGATATAGCATTAATGACGGTTATTGATTTGATTTTGACTTAATAACTGTGTCTCCAGTTTCCTTTCAGTCATTCAAACAGAGCAGCTGCAGCCTCTAATCACAGACTAGGATTAGATTTACTGATCATTCAGTAGAATAAGGTAAGAGGTAAGAAGATGTATATCTAACAAATTAAAATACAAGTTTGTTTATGACAAATCATTCTTTAAAATGGACCCAGTGTGGCAGTTAGATTTATTTATATAGATGAAAAAAATGAATAATTATATGAAAATAATCCAAAACAATATTAAACAAAGAATTTTTAAATAGGACATTGTTGATCTAACAAAGACAACAATTGTTCAAATATTGAGTATCAACCAAAACATTTTAATAGAATTCCTATAAAGATGATCTTTTAGATTAAATTCAAATTTCCACAAGTGAATCTCTGGTGAACAATCTGCTTCATGTTCCTCTGGATGATGAGTTTCAAAGTTCTCAGTAAACTGAAGAACTGAACCCATGGAGCTCTGAGAAATCAGCCATGTTTTAATACAGTAACCATGGTAACCCAAACTGCTTATGTTACAGGTTTCCCCATTTATAGTTTTTAGAGCAGAACATCCTAAGGACCTTGAACTTTGTCTGTTTGTTGTTCAACAGAAATAAACTTGATTAATGAGTTTGAATTCAGGGGATGCATCCTCCGAAGGCCAGATTCGTAGGCTGATTACATCACAGCGCTGCGCCGAGGTCTGTTTGCAATGCAAGACTCCTCGGTCGTTTCTACAAGTATGAACTTGTTTCCTCGCCAAGTGTGTTCTTCAAAAGAACACAGGAAAGTGTGGACTTGGGGAGAACAGAAGCACGAAGCATAAATCCGGGTCAACTGGAAGAGGTGTACTCTTTATACTCGTCCCAAGAATATGGACAAATTATAAATGATATCCAAAAAATATTGATCAATTTACTTCAAGGTTTCCTCAGTAATATTTCAGTTCCTAAACTTAAAAATAAGTTTATTGAAGGAATCAATATTAAGAAAATTGTCATCAAATATCTTATATCCTAATCCAATTAAAAGATTTTCCCCACTAGAATAATACTCCAAAAATGATATCCGTACATCGAGAACCAAAAATCTTAAATTTGCTATTCTGCCTAAATATAAAGATATTCATTTCAAAATTTTAAATGACATTTATCTAAATTCACTGTAGGCAAATGTCGTCTATGTGAGCAAGAAGAGGAATGAACTAAACATCTTTTTTTTTATGTTGTAAAACCCAAACATTTTTATCCTCAGTTCATAACTGGTTCCTCTCTGAATCCTTAAAAATACATTTTCTCTCCATCTGCAATGAAACTTGATATCATTGTCAAAAATAAACAAACAGAATTTATAGTTAATAATATAATTATTATTGTCAAATTATTCACACAAATGGCGTCTTACCAAAACACTCTCTACAATCATAGCTTTTAAAAATGAAATAAATATACTTATTTTGTCCATGGATGATGGGTGCATTATGATGGATAGTTTTCCTATTAGAAATTGTATATATACAGGGACATACACTCACCGGCCACTTTATTAGGTACCCCATGCTAGTAACGGGTTGGACCCCCTTTTGCCTTCAGAACTGCCTCAATTCTTGGTGGCATAGATTCAACAAGGTGCTGGAAGCATTCCTCAGGGAGTTTGGTCCATATTGACATGATGGCATCACACAGTTGCCGCAGAT
>NW_015152433.1:6593-7655 GCF_000732505.1 Cyprinodon variegatus
ATTAAGACCTAAAAATATCTTATTCTGCTTGTCTGGATTTCTGACCATAACAGGATTAATATTTCTTTCAGTTTTAAGTTTTTTTTTTCTATATTCATTAATTTCAGCTTAAAGTTGAAATCTTCCAAATAACATTTAACTTTAGGTTCTCTATAGTTTAGCTTTGCGTTCTAACTTTTGCTCAAACTGGGATCTTCTTGTTATCCAAGAAGAGTTTTAGAAAAAGGAACAGATCTGTTTGTTCTAGTTCTTCAGGTCTGTGTCCATTTAGTTGTTCTATTCCTGCTAACAGCCTTTGCTCTTACTATAAAGAAAATAAAACAGTGACTGAAATATTTCAGATCACCTCATATCAGGCAAAGATCCTAAAAAAGTAACAGAAAATATCATTTTGAAAATAATTGATCTGAGTTATTAAGGGGAGAAGCTCTCCTTACCAACCTGGCACTGTGTGGAAATATAATGATATCATCGTTGATCATCAGTTAACTTGAATCAATCACAGTTTATGTATTTATTGTTATTCAGAGATTACTGTTGATTTTTAAGGCCGATACTGATTATTGATTAATTAACATCAGTCTAATTGTTATATCTTCTGTCTTAAAGTCAATACAGCTTTTTCTTTCCTTATTTATGTAATAAAAATGACATTAATAACACTTTACACATGTCTCAATTTGTATAGAGGGAAAACTTTTAATAACAAATCAGACATTAGAAATTGGAAAGTAAATGGAGGGAGCAGCAAAGCAGCTCTTTGCAAGTTTTTAAGGCTTGGCTGCTGAATGCAGTAACGAATCAGTGAATGCAGGAAAGTTTCTGTTGATACAAGAAAAAAACACAATAATATCAGCCCCAAAATATCAGCCGGTCGATGTATAGGTCTACCTTACAGCAGGACCTGATGAGCTGCTCTGGAACAGGAACTTACTACAATAAAACCTTCATGGCAACACGAAGTAGGCTAAAAGAGCTCAAACAGCAGCACATCAGGCCCTGATCTAAAGAGACTTTAACAGAAACATGTTTAAACATTATAAACCTCTGATAGATGGAAAC
>NW_015152433.1:9658-11104 GCF_000732505.1 Cyprinodon variegatus
AATTCAAAACCGCTTTTTAAATGAACTTTCTTTGTTCTCTACTCCCAAACTCAGCATCTCTTTTCATTCCTGCAATAAGAAGTTTCTTTTGAATGGATTTGATTAACTTTAAAGTCCCTCGGTATAAAATAAATATTTTGATGGAGATGAGAAATCTGCTTCCTGGTTGGTGAATAACCAATAGTTTGCATCCAGTCATTTAAATAAACCGTGTTAGTTTTTTTTTTCAATATATAAGAATTATGCTAGAATTTTTAAAATTTCTCGATGTTCTTTTTCCTGTTTGCTGCGATTGCAACAGCGGATCTTGACCTGGCCGGACCGGAGCAAAAAATAGCTCGGCTCCGTATTTTGTCGGTGAAGGACGGAGAAGACGTATGTGAACGGAGACGTGTGGAGGAGTAGCGGAGGATGTGGAACAGCTGTCATTGATTTACATGAAAGACAAGCGCTCTGCCCGCTGACGTATGTCGTGCGGAGCGCTGACAGAATATGTGGAATCTGGGGGTGAGGGTGGGGCTCAACTTGAACGCTTTCAACAGGGTTTATATTTTTCAAAAATGAGCTCAAACATATTTATTGAATGTTTTCCTATTGTTGAGAACACAGAGAACCACAATACTCTGATATTTCTAGTTATAGACAGATGTCTGCCTTTAGTGCTTTATTTATAAAAGGATCAAAAACATTAATGTATAAAAGGCCATATGATGGGGCTGCATTTCAATATATTCAGACCCAGATGGTTCCTGCTGGAATCAGGTTCCTCTGGTCCTCTACACACATGATGGGAATCAGCTTTCTGCTTTACAGGACACTAACTGGACCTGAACCACTGGGAACTGACTGGTTCTGGTTTCTCTCTCAGACTGACTGATGTCCAGAAGATGGAAGATTGGGATCTAAAGGAGGACAGAGCAGAACCTCCAGGATCCAGCTGTCCGTCTATGAGGAGTGACTGGTCCAGAGAGATCCCTCCAGACCTCAGTGCAGAACCTGGACCCTCAGACATAAAGTAAGGAACCAGTTTCTAACTGATTCAAGTGACTCAATAGAGATAGAACCTCTAGAATGGGAACTGGTTGATCTTCAGCATCTAAATCCAAAGTTACTCTGTCCTGCCTTTTCTTAAAAGACAGCAAGAAATTCATGGCATGGATGAGTTGAATAAATAAGATAATAAATAAGTTCATAGTTTAAGATGAGTCCAAGGAAATCCAAGCTAAAAATATATAAATATTATATTAAATCAGAGAGAGACATCTCACCTTTGTCAAAGCTCTGCGTTAATTACATGAGGTAGTGAGTGCTCTCACTTTGAAAAATATCTTTGACATATTTTTATCTGGAAAATCCAGTTTTGTCAAATAACCTCTGAAACAGTTCATGTGAAAGTTGACATTTGTTGTTGTGTTTCAGAGGTCAGAAACGCAGACGGAGAGCAGA
>NW_015152433.1:11114-13669 GCF_000732505.1 Cyprinodon variegatus
AATAACCAGCACAACGCAGAAGGGAACCGGTTACACTTGTGTGGAGAACTTTGTTCATGTTGTTCGCTGGCTGTCTAGCTTCACATGGTCACGCATTGTGAGGACAGCACATCTTTAGTTTTTCTTTCAGCTTAAAGCTAAATAAACACTGGAACTTTAAACCTTCTGCTTCTCTGCAGCAGTTTGTGTTCAGAGCTTCTTCTTCTTCTCTGGTTTTTATCTCAGAGTTTCTCACTGATTGATGTGATCTGAATAACAACACGTTTGTGTTTCAGACGTCAGAACCGCAGACAGGGAGCAGAACCTCCAGGATCCAGCTGTCCATCTATGAGGAGTGACTGGTCCAAAGATATTCCTCCAGACTACAGTGCAGAACCTGTACCCTCAAAACCAAAGTAAGGAACCAGTTTCTAACTGATCCATATTATTCGATAGATATAGAACCTCTAGAATCTGAACTGGTTGATCTTCAGCGTCTCACTGGGTTGGACTTTGTTCTGCTGGTTCCTCATCAGCATCCAACAGATTACTGACAGGTCCAAAGTCATTCTCTCTCCTTCCAGTCTGATAAATCCCAGAAGTTGTTCAGATGTTAATCTAAATGAGCAGAGATTAGATTAAATTAGATTCAACTTTATTGTCATTACACAGGTACAGGTACAAGGCAACGAAATGCAGTTTAGGTCTAACCAGAAGTGCAATAGAAGCAAGTGCAGGATAAATAATGGTTCCATAAATATAGGACATGGTTTTCTACTGAATGACGATAGAGATAAATACCATTATAAACAGAGTCTTACTAATAGATTAATATGATATATAGATCACTACTGTTTTGAACTAAATTTACAGCTGGATATGTACCGAATATAATATACATGTGGATATTACTATAAAAAAGGTTTTTACAGTTATGTACAATAGCATAATATACAGATGGATTTTACTATAAAATGAATAAATAAAGTTTGGACAGAAGCTATCTAAATTAAAGTGCAGTGGAAGGTAATTGCATATTACAGTTAAAGTACGTTATTGCAAATTTATATGTAAACAATTGGTACTGTGAATAAACAGTCGGCAGTGCAAATCAATATTCAGTCAAGGGGAGTAGTGCAAGATGCATGTAAACAGTTGTTACAATAGTAACAGTCAGGAGTGCAGGTGAACATTACAGTCTTGTAAAAAAAAAACAGAATAGCAGAATGGTGGTGGGTGTGAGGAAAGAGAGTAGAGTCTATCAGTGAGGGTTAGAGTTCAGTAAAGAGACAGCTCTGGGGAAAAAGCTGTTCTTTAGTCTGCTGGTTCTGGTCCGGAGGCACCTGGAACGCCTGCCGGAGGGTAGGAGANACACAGTCCTACCTGTGGAGCTGCAGGTTGGGTCCGTTCAGAGCTTCATCATGTTGCTCAGAAACCAGAACTCTCCCAGCAGCTGTTCATCTGCAGCTCTGTGGAGTCTCTATCCTCCCAGCATCAAACAAACCTTAGCGTCACCCTGCCTCTGATCAAGTTCAGGTTCTATGGGGGTTCTGGGTGGTTCAGTGGTAGAGTAGCTGTCAGATTCAAGGCCGGCTAAACGCAGGGGTCAGAGGGGCCAACACCCCCTCAGAGCTGATCTGCTGGAAGACAGAACTTTCTCATCTCTCTATCCGCTCTGCTCCGTGCTGTGAGCTCAGCAGGACCTAAAGCTTCCATTCACTCAGAATAAATGTTTCATAGATTATTTTAGTTCATCTCAGCAGTGATTGTAGAGAAACACTAAAAGCTCATCTGCAGCTCCCAGTTTGAACTGGTTTCTCTGGTCCAGGCTGACTCTGTGCTCCAGCTCAGCTCACTGGCTGAACTCCTCCTACCTCCACAGTTCATCTCGTCTAGAATGAGCTTCATCTTCCAGTTAATAAAATGAAGGATCTCAGAACACAGCTGGAAGAATCAATCAGGTTAGATATCTACAGAACGGCTCCCAGTGAAACCAGTTCCTTCTAACTGGGAGCCTCATTAATCCCAGTAATAGACAGAAACTAGTCAGTCAGCAAAGAGACGGTTCTGACCCAGATTCTGGTCCTCTGTCTGTGGTGGACCTCCATGAACATCTTCAGCTTCAGTAGGACAGCCCCACCCTGTTGGTAGTGAACTATTTCAGTGATGAAGAAATGTCTCCACAGACGGAGGAAGAGGAGCGAACCCCAGAGTGGAGAAAGATCCAGAACCGGAGCTGGACCACTGACAGCCAATCAGAGCAGCTGTGCAGCAGGTAAGACTGAACATCTCCAATCAGAGCTTCCTTCTATTGTCTCTGTTGAACTCTGACAGCAGATCACTGATCACAGGATAGATATTTATATTAACAGCATGGAATCATTTTAACAATCTTTTGTTTCAGACAGCTGCAGCTGATCCAGAATGCTGCTGCCTGCATCCTCACTAGAACTAAGAAAGTGGAGAACATCAGCCCAGTTCTAAAGTCCTTCCAATGGCTCTCATATCTGAGAGAATAGAATTTAAACTACTTCTGTTAGTCTATAAATCACTGAATGGCTGAGCTTTAAAATACA
>NW_015152433.1:16837-24734 GCF_000732505.1 Cyprinodon variegatus
CATTGGGCTGTTAGCCCAGAATTCACCTTTTTAGTCTCTTTGACTGTTTTTATAAAATCACTGTTTAGCTCTGATGGAAACTTGGACCATTCAGATCAATCCCTGCATTGCTGATGTTGCCATTGAGATGAGTTGTTTGGATGCAGAAGCAACTTTTCTTCCTGCCCCAGATGTCCTCCATGAAGACCTATAGAGACATCAGCTTTAACACTTTAGACATTCCAGCCTCTTCTAATTACTGGGAGAACTTTCAGTGCTTTCTGCCTTTGGAAATTCTCAGCCACATACTCACTAACATTGGGTTGTGATAAATATGGAGATGTTTTTTTATCAGTTTTTTGGTCCATGGGGTATTTATTTGTTTCTTGCCTAAAAGCTGATGAAGGAACCCTATTCTAAAATGTAAGTTTCTCTGACATTCAATTAATTATTCTTAAGATAGGTAAGTAAAAAAAAAAAGAAGTTTTAATCACTGAAATGAGAACCAGAGACTAAATAATCAGGCAGTAACCCTGCAATGCATTTAGTCTGCATTATTGCAGATCTAATTAAAAAGACTGAACCACTGACTGCCACCATCTAAAGCAGGGGTGTCAAACTGGTTCCAGAAAGGGCCATATGACTGCAGGTTTTCTTTTCAACCAAGCAATAGAACACTAGACTTCAGGCATCTCATCAAGTGAGTCCAATCTGAGCATGATGACTTGATGAAATGACTGGAGTCTAGTGTGCTATTGCTTGGTTGGAAAGAAAACCTGCAGCCACACGGCCCTTTCTGGAACCAGTTTGACACCCCTGATCTAAAGGATTAATTGGCTGCTGCCATGAAGAAAAGTGGCCACAGCTGCTGAAATTGAATGCAAACTTCATGCAAAAAAAATAAATTCAAAATTTGAATTTCATGAACAAATTGTGTACATCCATGGACGTTCAGAAAGGTAAGCTTGTGGAGATATGTCACAGTATCTGGCAGGAGCGTAACCCTCATCTCAGAAGTGAGGAGGACACATCATTCAGAGTGATTTATCCGTCTCTGGCATCAATTTCTCCTTTTCTTAGTGGCTAAAGCTCCACATAATCCCCAATAGCCACAGTTTAACACCAGGGGAGAAACTAGGCTGCTTCTTTAAACTATAAACTAAAACATTTAGAGTTTTAGCTGCCAAACCTCATTTTAGTGACATAACGAGCCTTGAACATCTTGAACTAGTAGCCAGAAGTGCCAAACAGTGAACATCAGTAATCCTCCATTCCTGTAACCAAATAATTACTCATCAAACTACATTAAATGGGAGCGACAGGCTAACAGGGTAATAAGCCACACCATTTCATTGAATAGATTGTCTAGAAAAGGTTTTTGTGGATCAGCTCCCATGTGAGTGCCATCTGGTGGAGGAATAAAGTATTGCAGATGAAACTCTGATTTCAGCATTGTATATCAGTTCTACCTGTTCCTGACACTTGTGTATTTTTCTCTGATTTTGGCTTTAGATAAAATAAACTGATTTGAAATTATTACAGAAGCAAACAATGACAGCGAATGCTGCAGGATAAATAAAATCCACCAGTAAAACAAACATCAGATCTGTTCTCAGCACTTTGATCTGTTATGAATTAGTAGGGCCTGCAGTTCTACTCCTCTGATTGGCTGCCTGGAGTTTAAATTAGTTGGATCAGAAGAATTTGTGAAGGAGGCTTACGGCCATACCGTCCTGAACACGCCCAATCTCGTCTGATCTTGGAAGCTAAGCAGGGTCGGGCCTGTTTAGTACTTGGATGGGAGAACGCCTGGGGATACCTGTTGCTATAAGCTTTTTAATAAAGCAGACTGGATTAAATTTAGAAAAAGTAGATATGAGAATGGATATAAATGATGTAAACATAAAAATTTGTAAGAAAATTATGGAAGCAGCCGACCATTTTATAAAGAAAACAGGGTGTAAAAATGATAAGAAAATGGTACCATGGTGGAAAAATGAATGTAAAGAAGCAATAAAAGTAAGAAATAAAGCATTTAAGGTACTAAAAGGTAATCCAATTTATAATAATTTAACTGATTATAAAAGAAAGCAAGCAATGGTAAGGAGAACTATTAAGAATGCAAAAAGAGAATATTGGAGACATTTTTGTAGCACAATAGGGAAANTGCGGGTGGGACTTGCTCCGTTAGCTTCGTTGTGCTGTGCTGTTTCTCCAGATGTTTTTTTAGGTTTGATGTCGTGTTTTTGAATGTAGACAACACTCTGTCACCAGCGCAAAGTGTACAACGGACCTTAATGTTGTCATCCTTAACCGAAATAAAATCAAAATAATGCCTGTATTTACAGCTGCTAAAGGCGGAGTTCTCTCCTTCCATGTTCATTGTTCACATCACATCTGATCTGACGAGATAAAATCTTTGATCTGATTTTGTCGCCGCGGAACAGATATGACGTACCTCGTAAGAGATAGACAAAAAAAAAAAAAGAAAAAATGTATAGTAGACCTAAATAACCCGCGCAGTAGTAACGCTTGGTGTTTTATAAAAGTAACTTTAATCTGACTGCTAGTTTTGGAATAGTAGTTACGTTAGATTACTCGTTATTGAAAAAAGTAGTCCAACTACAGTAATGCGTTACTAAGTAACGCGTTACCGGCAACACTGCATATTATGAACAACATTTGTCCAGTCATGAGATTAAGCCACTTTTTGACCTGCTCGAAGTCGAAGTAGCAAACGGCCAATCATTGCCTTACTTAGGGTACATTGAAATGAACATCACTTTTCCAAAAGAGTTTCTCAGCATTGAAGCAGATGTTTCAACACTTGCCTTAGTCGTGCCAAACATTCGAGCTGCTTCTCAGTCCATGGTGTTAATTGGAACCAACACCTTAGATGTGCTTTATGAGTTGTATAATGAAGCCTGTCCTGGACTGCAGCCTCTAACTTCAGATGGTTATAAGGCAGTGTTAAAAATGCTCGAGTTAAGGCACAAACAGACCAAAAATAGTAGCCTTGGTCTAGCAACCATGTACAACAAAGGCCCCCAGCTTGTCCCAGCAGGCCAAACTGTTGTCTTAGAAGGATCGGTAGCTGTGTCAACTAATACCACAGAGAGATTTGTGCTACTAGAGCACCCATCCTTTTCAACCTTACCTGGTGGTGTCTTGGTAAAGCCAAGTCTCATCAGCTTACCTGAGCGGGCACCCTACCTGATACCTGTTGTTCTCACCAATGAAACTGCACATGATGTGACAATCCCTCAAAAATGTGTGATTCCAGAGAGAGTCCTCTCTTACGAACATTCAGTCGGGTCCTCCAAGTCTGAGGTCAGTCAAAAACACAATTTGGTTTTTGACCTTGAGTCCTCTCCTATCAATACTGAGTGGAAAGAGCGCATCATGCATAAACTCAATAGCATGCAAGAGGTTTTTGCACAAAATGACCTTGATTTTGGTCGGACTGCTCAAGTCAAGCACACTATTAAGTTGTCAGATAAAACTCCATTTAAGCACAAAGCACGCCCAATACACCCAAATGACCTAGACGCCTTCCGTAAACATTTACAGGAGTTGCAACAAGCAGGGGTGATTCGAGAATCAATGTCACCATTTTCTTCTCCCATTGTCGTTGTGCGAAAGAAAAACGGCGACATCCGCCTCTGTATAGATTACAGAAAACTTAATTTACAGACTGTAAAAGATGCTTACGCACTTCCAAACTTTCAATCTCTACCTGGACTGGATCTAATTGGTTTTCAGTCCTTGATTTAAAATCAGGCTACTATCAAATTGAATTAGAGGAAGCTGACAAACCAAAAACTGCGTTTGTATGTCCCAGTGGCTTTTGAGAGTTTAACAGAATGCCTCAAGGTATTACAAATGCTCCCAGCACCTTCCAGGGTCTTATGGAACGATGTATGGGTGATATGAACCTAAAGGAAGTTCTTGTGTTCCTTGATGATATCATCGTCGAAAAAACCCTTTGGTGAGCGTTGGACATCGTCTTGTGACCAAGCTTTCAAAGACATCATTAAGAAGCTCACTTCCGCTCCTATCTTGGCATTTGCAGACCCTAAGCTGCCATACTCACTTCACACCGATGCCAGCACTACAACATAAAGATTGTGTACTGGAACATTTAAAACCACACCAACAGCAGCAATGGAAGTAGAAATGGGAGAAATGCCATTAGATTTAAGAAGAACAAACCTAGAAATAAATTATTAGTTGAATTTAAAAGGTAATAGATTAGCTCATCCAACTCGGGAAATTTTAAAACCATGTTGGGAAAAAGAAAAGAAAGAAATGCTGAGTTTTGGATGGACAATTGAAAATAAAATTAAAGAATTTAAAATAAATGATTTAGAAATTACTTTAACTACACCAATATCAATTATACCACCATGGATTCTACCAGAGGCAATAGTAGATATAGCAATAATGGAAATGAAACAAGATAAATCTTATATCGTTATTTAGTACAGTTACATTTATACAATTATTATCAATATATTCAAATCTATACAGATGCATAAAAAATAAATAGGAAAATAGGAATAGCTTTTGTAGTAACAGAATTCAATATAAGAATAGAAAAACAAATTACAGTTGGATTATCAGTATGCACAGGATAAATGTTGGCAATATTATTAGCTTTACAATGGGTAGAAGATATAAAACCATTAAAATCAGTCATTTCTTCAGATTCAAGCTCTGCATTATTAAGTATAAAATATAAACAATCAGATAGTAGGATGGACATTTTATTAGAAATAGTTCATACATTATTTAGAATACAAAATATCGGTTTGATAGTTACATTTCTGTGGGTTCCAGCACATATTGGAGTAAAAGGAAATGAAAGGGCAGATAAAATGGCAAAGAGGGTGATTCAGTATCCTATTAGTTTTACAGTTAAAACAAGTAAATCTGAGGGAAAGAGTTTTATTAAAGAGAAACTGATGATAAAATGGCAAAAAAGGTGGAATGAAGAAAAAACAGGAAGATGGTTTTATCAAATTCAGAAGGCAGTAAGAGAAAGGAGAAATGGTAGAAGAAATAGAAAAGAGGAGAGAGTGATAGCTAGGTTAAGATTTGGACATACAGGACTTAATTATACACTTTTTAAAATTCAAAAACATAATACTGGNATTATCATTTTACATTGCTGTTGTGATGTACCTGATTAATGTAATAAGATGCAGTGTTCAGTCGGTTAAAATTATAATTTGAATTAAAATGTCATGTTTTTATATGTAGTTTTGTTGCTTTAGTAAATGTAAAAATCTGTCATGATTGTCTCCCTGCTGCAATCAAGTTCATCAGCTCCACCTGTGCCTCTGGTGGCTGCAGTTGCAATCAGCTCATTCCATGCACCTGTCCTGCTGCCTTTAAAGCCGATTGTCTGGCAGACAGGCTTTTCTAAATTAGTTGGAGTTTTCCTTCTAACCTGCTGCAGCAGGAAGTTTAATGAACTGTTCATGCCTCTCTGTTTTGTGTCTGGCTTCATTTTGGGTTCTGTATCAGAGTATAAGTTTTTTTCTGACAAAGCAACAAACCTTTTTAATTTCAAATCGACATACTTGGGGGGGATTTTTGTCGGCACAACAAAAGAAAAATGTATAATGGGGCAACTCTCTGGCTGGTTTGCCAACACTCAGTTCTTAGAACTGGCATACTGTACATCTGCCAGTCCAGCGTGTAAAAACCTGCATCCCTCATATTGTGATGCGAAGGATCTTCTTACAATTTGCGCTTTTTTTTTCTTTCCAGATAGCTTCATATTACAATTATACAACAAACAAAGTTAACCAAAATATCTAGCCTACTTTTTCAGTGCTACTTCATTTGTGCAGATAAAACAGTTTGTGGTGGTTTGGTTATAAAGATAAAATACTTTTAATTACGGCTGATGACATTACCATCCAAGCAGATAATAGTACCATGCTCGTTCCTGATATAAAGTTATTGCATAACATGACGTCATACCTGTGCTGATACGGAATATAACCCCTCCCACACCCTCTGATTTGGACCTACCATTACACCTGGCAACCAAAAGTCTTTCTGTTGGCATTTTACAATAAAAGCACAGGTGAAATGTAGCAAGGACTGCTGCTAAATTGTTCTCTATAACTATAAACCGGAGATCTTCAACAGGGGGTCCGCGACCCCCAGGGGGTCCTCAGAGGTACTGCATGGGGTCGCAAAAGTTTTGGTTGATTAGACTTTTTTTTTATATTCCCCCCTGGAATTTTTTTTTTCCATTAATTGAAATGTCTTATAAATACACATTAACATGAATTCAACAGACTGTAATAAACAGATAAATGGAGGCAGAAGATGTCTTTCAGTCATCAATGCACACAGGAGCTCTTTCAAGCTGGGCACCATTTCATTCACAACACCTGTCCCATCAACAAGGAATCAGAATCAGACTTTAATAATCCCAGGGTGAAATTACTATCGTTACATGACACTATATGAAATAGACTGACTATAGGACCAGTTTGATATTACACAATTTCATGCAATATATATAAATAGGGTGTATATATAAACTGATGGCTCGATCTGGCCATCAGTTTGGGGGTCCTTGGCCTGGAAAACCTTGATGACCCCTGCTATAAACTATATAACTTTTGAAATGACTTGGGGAGACCACTTTGCTTCATCCAGAGTTGCGTTTGTATGAGGGTTGTATTCTGCGGGACTTGCTTTAAAATCTACTAGGATTGTAACAAATGATTATTTTGCAAATCGATTAATCTGATAATTTTTCAGAGATTATTAATTGAATAATTATCAGATAGCAAATGGTTCCTTAAAGATAATTTTCAAAATTAAGCCAGCTGAAACAAAATTTTCCACTTGAGGAGTTCTGGATAGACCATATTGACAGATTGATGTTTGTTTGTTTTTTTTTTGTTTTTTTTTTACTATTTTGGTATAATTGCTGCTCGAGGAGGGTTGCGTTGCAATATAAAGTCATATTTTACAGTCTCTATACTCTAGTAAATAAATAATCATTTGCTAAATCAGCTGACAATCATTTCAATAATCGTTTAATCATAATTAATCCAATTGTCCATGGTCCATGCTAGAGGTAAGGGAGGATGATTAACTCTAGGATTAAAAACTGCTTTTTTCAAAGCGACCTAAAGAACTGTTGTATTCTTTATTTCTACCTTTGTTAATATTTACCTCGTGTCGTCATTTCATAGAAAAGTTCAGCTTGTTTCAACTTAAGCAATCTCCGTCCTTGGATTCAACGCAGGCAGATTCCCCATGCGGATTTGTATAGGAATTCTAATGTGAATCCACAGCGTCTGGTCTGAATACATACATTTGTTGAATTAGACAGTAATTTGCTTGTGAGAAAATGAGGCTTCAGGACAATATAATAATTTCAAGATGAGGCAATACTTACTGTCTCATACTTGTGCACATACCTTGCAAAAAACCTTTTTTTATGTAATGACAGATTGATATGTTTCAAAAAATACAATGCAGGAGGGGTCAGCGCTGCACAAAAAACACTCCTATGATCTTTGTAATTAATATGAAATGGTTGTGTGCGGAGGAATCAATTTCTGCAAAAAAAAAAAATTGTAATTTCAAACTGAACCTATGCAGTATTTATGAATATTTCATTGCTATTTACTTTTTTCGACCCTCTGACACAGTTTAGGCATAAATTGCAGGTGTTATTTCTTTTACATGATACAGTATATGGCACAACAACAATAGATGCTGCTTAAACTATTTGTTGTTTAGACTTTTGCTTTGTTATAATAGCATGATTAGTTAGGGTGACCAAACGTCCGTATTTCCCGGGACATATCCGTATTTCACGTCCTGTCCCGGGCGTCCCGGGTTTTTTTTAGAAAGTGAGGAAATGTCCTGATTTCACTGC
>NW_015152433.1:25924-36556 GCF_000732505.1 Cyprinodon variegatus
TGATGTAAGCTCAAAGAGTGATACAGTGAAAGGGCTTGTTCAACTTGGGCAATGATGAGCAAAATTAAAGGTGTTCATCATTTTTATTCAGAAATAATTTTCCCACAGTTTTGGGCTTCGGTCTATTTCTTTTTTTTTTTTACACACAACTTCACCTGCCTTTGAAAACACACGTTTACAAGGCACTGAAGATGCTGACGTGCATAAAAAGACATGTACAAGTCTGTATAAATTGGGATACTGGAGTTTTTTTTCCCTCCCAGTACTCCAATGGATTTTCCATTCTGCTTGTGTTGGCCTCTAAAAGGTAGGGCTGGACTTACAGTGGCATCTACAGTCACATTTCTGGGTTTTATGGCCTCCATCATGCTTGCATCTAAATGATGCCACTGTTTGCTACCTACAAGAGAAAAGCAGATGTTAGCAAAAGTAATATGTAAAAGTACAAAACAAAAAAGACTGGTCAAAAAATAATTACCTCCAGTAGCATCTTGAGAAGTGGAAGCCTGGGGTGTTTCATCAGAGCTTGGTGTAGAACGCATCATTGTGGCACATTCGGAGGTCAGTCTCTTAATTGCCTTAGTGGCTTTAGTGTGGCTGAAAAAAACAATCACTTTGAATCTGGGATCAAGCAGGGTAGCTAGAGCTAAAATGCTCATGGATTGTAACATTTGTAGCTTGTCCCGTAGTTGCCTGATGAGGTGGTCTCCAACTTCAAGTGAAGCAGGTGGTGCTGGTTTTGTCATCTCCTTCTGAAGGCTCTGCTCCAACATCTTTAAGAGGGGAATAACTTTGAAGGCAAAAACAGTCTCCTCTGCAGACAGCTCAACAGTAGCATAGTAGAAGGGCTTTAGCAAAGAAAGCCACCCTTGAAAGATGTCGAACTCCTCTGATGTTAGAACGGGAATGTCAGTCTACAGTCCAGCTAACGCTGCTCCAACTGGCTCGTGTAACTATCAGACGCTGCAACATTAAATAGGTGCTGTTCCATCTGGTTTCCACTTCCTGCATCAGCTTCAACTCTTGTAGCCCCAGATGGCGCTGTACTTGTGAAAGCTTCTCCTGTTAAATACACAGATAAAAAGACAAATCACTGTAGTAATAACAAAATAATTAGATTTATGATAATCTGTAATAATGGGAAAGAGCATACCTTAGCAGTAGTGCTGCTTCTAAAGTAGCCAACCAGCTTCTGTGCTTTAGCCCGGATGCCAGAGAGCACAGCGTGCTGGTCAAGGGACTTCTTCACCACCAGATTCATTGTGTGGGCGACACAAATATGATGCCAAAGCTTCAGCTCCCTCACACAGGCAACCATATTAGGAGCACCATCACTCACCATACAAGTCCCCTTGTTGGATATCCCCCACTCCATCATGGATTTTTTCACTCATGCTATATTTTCAGCACTATGTGACTGGGGGAATGACTGCACTCCCGGCAGTACAGTATTGAGCCTTGTTTTGTAATCCAGAAAATGACACATTACAGCCAGATAGGCATCCATGTTGATGGATGTCCACATATCAGTCGTAAAGCTAACAGCAGCCACCTCTCCTACTTTAGCCTTGGCCTTCTGTTTAGCAGACTCAAATTTTTCTTCCACCATGGCCTTTAAAGCCTAAAATAAAAAAACATAGAGCTAAATTATGAGGAAAACAAAGTTATCTTTCATTTAATGAATGCATCCATATATACCTGCCGAATTGGAAGAACATAATTTGGATCAAATTTTGAAACAAATGCCCTGAATCCAACCCCATCGACAATGCTGAAGGGATGTGTATCCTTCACAACGAGGTTGACCAGGAGCTCATCCAGCTCTTGGTTGCTGGTTACAAAGAAATAAATAACAGTGTCCATTACCTGTTTTGGTTATTGATTTACTCAATAAACAAAATACCATAAAGAAAAATGGCGTTGTGTATGTATACTATTTTAATAACTTACAATTTCTGGGCGTGGCTCCGTAGACCTCCTTATTCTCATGCAGGGCACGGTAATGCCTCAGCATGGAAGAGGTGTTGTTATTGTATCCCAACTCCTTGGAACACAATAAACACTTCACCTATGAATCATTAGGAGTTAATGAAAATAAACAGCTGTTGGGGAAAAAAAAATGTAAGTAGGTTCGATTCAATACATTTACCTTAGTGGGAGAAATCAGGTCGAAATGCTCCCACATAGGTGACATCCCCCTCTTTCTTGCCCGCTCCATACCTATCCTCTCCACTATCTCCAAACTCCCAAATCTCTCCAAGCTCTCTCAAATATCGAACTAAGCTCTCTATAAACTCTCTCAAAAAATCTAACTAAACTCTCTCCAAACTCTATATAAACTCTCTCCAAACTCTACCAAAACACTCAACTGACCACAAATCTCCTGCAAACTCCCACATCTTGACTGAGTACTGAGGCTATTTAAATGCTTTTTTTGCGCAAAATCTGAACCGCTTCCTGAAGCAGTCACGTGTTATCACGGCAGCAAGGCCTCGGACGTCATCAATTTTGGCCCCTCCCCTAAATGAAGCACGCCTCAACACACGCCTCGGGGAATGGCCCCCTCCATTACTCGACACACGCCTTAAAGCTTCATCTCATAACATCACTAATGATTAGGATTCCACAAAATAATAGTGCTATTTCTTTGACTATTTCTCCTTCTAGAATCAGGATAAAACACAGGAACAGTATTTTTGTTGGTTTTATTAGGCCTGAGCAGCAAATCTCTGTGAAGGCCTATTGTCTCTCCAATGAATCGCTTATTTAGAGGCTTTAAAATATTGAAAAACTCATTTTAATGTAATCAGAAATGGGTGCCCCCAAACGCCTTAACAGCTCCCCCTAAAGTGAGACGGGGAATACCCTAAGTCACAGATTTGAAATTTGCTACATGGATGCATCTCATAAAATCAAGAAAAAGTCTCTTGGAGGTATGCCCTAAAACCCACAGGAAGTCGGCAATTTTGGGTCAAACTCCAATTTCTGGCAATATTTCATGTTGAATTTTTGCAAACTCCCACAAGGCATTGTGAGCAAACGGACACACACTTGGTGTATTTGTGGTGAAGATGTGAGTTCAAAAGTTATCAAAATCATGAGTTTTCAAGTATGTTGAAGGGGTCCCCTGGGGCTGCTAGATTTGTAAACTTTTCAAGAAATTCAAAACTTTTGCCAAAAAAAAATCCAAATCAAAGCATATTTGGTAGTAATGAGCCCCTTTGGTAGCCCGAAAAAAAATAGCTGGTCAAATGATATCTAAGCCCCGCCCCCTGATGGAAGCGTCACTTTTTTCTACTTGGGAGGGTCCCTTTCTCTCATTTTTAACATCACCTTGAAACTAGGTCAGAAGGCGGAAAACATGTTGGTCTAACTTTGTTCAAGGCAGAGTTTTAGTTCAATGGCATTGCCAGGGCAATGGCATTTGACTTTTACTAATTTGAGTGTTGCATGTGTTACAGGTACCGGACTGGCACCACGTAACCAGCTTATATGCTTTCTCTGGAAACAGGAGAATCAATGAGACAGGCAAACGCTGCGTCCGTTTCTCAACTCGCTCAGCAGAAAGAGAAGGATTTATTGAAATATTCACAATTTAAATCCATCTGTCATGAACACTCGATGTTCTCTATGAAATAAACACAGTTTCAAAATACAATACAATTTGTCTTTTGTCCCTTTTCAGCAAATACTGAGTTATTGTTGTTTAATTAAACAAATTAAAATGACAATAACCACTGTTACCCGGTAAATTGTCTCTTTTCAGTTTAAAATAAAACATAGCTCATGTTACCACTTGCATATGGTTCCTAAATGTGTTTCAATAGGGCTGGGGATCCGCGTTGCATTGTGGGACATGGCGGCCATATTGAGGGCTACGCGAACGTAAACATAGCTCTGATACAACGTCGTTGTAGAAAGAAGAGACGCAGAAGTAGAGAGAAAAAAGATGTTAAAATCCCGAAAAGGATCTGGAATTTACCGGGATACATTAAATAGAGAAGCCACAGACCGGTATGTTGACAAAATCAGCATTATTAATAATTTGGATCCATATGAAGTTCCAAACAATGAGTGGAGCACCGACGAGTGAGCACCTACAGGTAAAAGCCAGTAAATTAGAATATTTTGAAAAACTTGATTGATTTCAGTAATTGTATTCAAAAGGTGTAACTTATATATTATATATTTATTCATTGTACACAGACTGATGCATTCAAATGTTTATTTCATTTAATTTTGATGATTTGAAGTGGCAACAAATGAAAATCCAAAATTCCGTGTGTCACAAAATTAGAATATTGTGTAAGGGTTAAATTTTGAAGAAACCTGGTGCCACAAACTAATCAGCTGATTAACTCAAAATAACTGCAAAGGGCTTTAAATGGCAATGATAATTAGTATCTACATTAACTGCTCTTTAACTAGATAAACAATACTATGTTTTATTTTTTTTAAATGCTTTACAAATTCTCCTATTAGGCTGGTTTCCATATTGTACAGTTATTTCACAAAGATTACTATAAAAAAGTTGAATTTGTGATATTTTTTCTAAGACTACTTTTAGTCTTAGATAACACCAACAACAAAAGCAGTGGACCACCTGATTTTAAATGCATTTTTTTAAGTTTTCTCTTCATTTACTGCTATATGAGAAGAAATTGAAATCTGTATCTAATCCCACATACAGTTTTTCCTGCCATATTAAAACCCCTCAAGCCTAAGCAGGAAAACATTTGATTTGTCTTTTATTTTTGTAGTCTTCTATTACAATAATATTTCAGCTCCCTCAAAATCCTCATTAATGTGCAGAAAACAACTTTTTGCATCATTGAACATTGAACTAACCCTAACCCTAACCCACAATAGGGGACCGGATGGAGTTTTCGGCCAGGAGGAGGCAGTAAACTGCCTTTTTTGAAAAATTCCAGGGGCCAAACTAAAGCTCACAGGCTCACGGGCCCGGGGCCCAAAAATAGGGCAAAGCCTCGTGACCCTTATGCCCAGGTCACCCGATTTTTAATGCCCACCCTGAGCCCGGGGCGGACCCCCAAACAGGGCAAAGTTTCACAAAAAAGCACAGGGTATCGAATCGGTACATTCACCGATTCACCACCAGAGGGACACTTTGTATAACTCTGTATAGGACGATTGGCTGGGGACACCCCGCATTACTGCATATTAGACATTAGTGTGGATCTGACTGTGGGACAGCCCGGTAGTTCTTTCCATTGAGACAATTGGGCGCACAGAGTTATTGGACATGTCCCAGCATCGAGAAACTATGGACAAGATGAGGCAATTGGCGAAGGGACAAGAGGAGGCATGCAGGGTTGAGACATGTCTTGGGATGACAGAGTGTGCCAAACCGGCATATTTTGAATGGGCCAAGGGTCAGCACCAACCTTACCAGGGGCACAGACACACGGAGGCTCTAACTCATTGACACAGGGGTATTCTGAACCATTGGACATGTCCAGGGATGAAAGAACGTGCCAACCCGGCGTATTTTGAATGGGACAAGAGTCAGCATGAACACAATTTTGGATTTTTTTCCAAGTTTTACCAACTTACCTGGTTCACAGTGACCCAACAGCAACAACGGATGGACACCTGGCCATATTGAAGCACTGGGACACCCGTCAGCGCGTTAAAGCGCATATTTTCAAACTTTTAACCATTTTTTGGATTTTTTTCAAAGTTTTGACACCTTACCAGGAGCAAAGCCTCCCAGCTGCATTACCAGAGGGACAGAGGACTACATTAAACCATAGGGACCAAATGTCCAAAATAGAAATAATGAAGGAAGCATTTCTTAAACAAGTCTTTTTATTTTTTTTTTTAAACACTGGTAGAAAAGTACAAAATTTTTAAAAACACAGCAATCGCACAGCAATCACAGCAAACAACTACCTAGAAAAATACTTAAATACTTTAAAGATAAATAATTAAAATATTAAAGTTATAAAACTTTTTTTTTTTTTATCTGTACCTACGGTTTCGCAACTGTGGGTTTTTTTTATAATGCGTCTACGCAGCCTGTACCTCTGCATCGGAGTGGAAGTCTTTGTTCTTATAGGTGGGACAACAGGAGTGCTATGGCTCGATGATGCGCCCTGGCCCGGTGGGCTGCCCTGGCTCGATGATGCGCCCTGGGCCGGTGGTGCGGTGCCCTGAGCCGGTGGTGGTGCGGTGCCCTGGGCCGGTGGTGGTGCGGTGCCCTGGGCCGGTGGTGGTGGTGGGCTGCCCTGGGCCGGTGGTGGTGGTGGGCTGGCTCGGTGGTGGGCTGCCCTGGCTCGATGATGGGCTGCCCTGGGCCTCTTCCACTTTGAGTTTCTGAAATAGAAAAAAAAAACAAAAATTAATACATGTTAAACTTTCTGTATGGCAGACACTGGATGCCAATAACACATACCTTATTTTCAGATTCCTTCCCCCGGGCCTACGTGTCATCTGCGCTGGAGGACTCTGACAGGGCCAAGACACCTTCTTCTGGCTGGGACACAAAGTCGTCTTCATCAGGGTCACCAGATGTCTGGATGGCAAACTCGAACTTCTTCCGGATCTCACAGAGCTGAGCAGCATTCAGGTGGAGCGTGTAGAATTTGTCCGCCGTTGACGTGTCATGGCACATGGTTTTCAATATGTTTAGACGTGATTTTGGGGAGAGAATGTTTCTGGCCTTGAGAAAAAAAACACAAAAAATGGAGAAAGTTGTTCAATACTTTACTTTTTTTTTTCAAATAAAAAAAAAAATTACTTACATAAGTCGCTATGGTTGTCCTGAAGTGAGTGAACGTAGGACATCCGGGTAACCCCATCTCTGTCCATGCCGCTTGCATTGGAAGGAGCAGCTTCTCCATCATACCATGGCTTGATGAGAAGAAAACCAGGTCCGTTTTAGGCTTAAGCTTGTCCCGGATGACGACCCACTGCTCGATCCAGGAGAATTCTTCTGACGTGAGGAAGATCTGCGCCGGTCCGAATGCCCGGTTTGTTTTGTGCTCCTTGACCTGTAGTGCAAAGCAGAGGAGAGGTCACTGGACACATGGAAACATCCAGTGGTGATCCTGTATGTCTGGCACACAGGTGAATATAGGCAGTGTTTATGAGTGCAACATCGGTACAATTACATTTATCACAAAGCCCCCCTGCTCTCCATTACCGCCCTCCTGGCGGGCTTCGCGGACCTCGGATACAGTCATGTTCTTTAATACCCCCGCTCTGTGTCCGTATAGGCTGGCCAGGTAGGCGCTTTTGTACCCATAGAACCTCCTCCTTCTCTCCAGGTCAGCCTTGATGGCAAGTTCAGCTAGACACATTACAGGGTTAGCTGTGGGACAGTCTGAAGCACGTGGTAGTGTTACTTAATGTCCAGAACTCACTCAGAGTTCTGGACATAACTGAATACAGTACGGAAATTTACATAAGACTTACCGAGAATCTTTGGAATTGTTTCCCAGGCAAGGGTCTGGCACCTTTTAAGAGCCTCTCTGGATATGGTTGTGCTTACTTTTTGTTTTTTGAGTCTGATCTGTTGAATGACCACACGCCCGCCCAGCCTGGAGATGACTGTAGACAGGGCCCGAGAGACCGCAAACATGGCAGCTCTGGACAATCGGGAGGATACTGGAGGTGTGTCCCGGAAGAAAGACATGAACTCAGCTATGTTGACGTGGTATGCTCGGACGGTCGTCACAGCCTTCCCGTTTTCATATTAGCCAGAATACATAAGAGGGATGCTTACTTGTGAATCTTCTTGATGTTGTGAAGAAACATCCAGTTCCCCAACGTGGTCTGCCCGTCAGAAAGAAAGGAAAGAAACTGCATGATGCGTCCAACTTTGGACTTTTGATTCTCCTCGTGCTTCTTCGTGGCAGAGGAGCCCTTTAGGTGGACCCAGTATTCTTGCATGTATTCTACTACACAAATCAAAGTTAAAACAAGCGTGTATGGTTTATGAAAATAGAAAAAAAAATGAATGAAGCAAGCAGGGAGGTTGCTTACATATGGCTGGTGGGAAATTCGGGTACATGTTCAGGACTACAAGGGAGACCCGTCTGGCTGGCTTTGGCTGGGCTGTAACTTCTGGGGAGGATATCTCTTCATCCACTTTGTGCGCAGATTCTTGGGACACAGAGGGGCTTGAGGACACATGCAGGATGGACTAGGACATAGAAGAGCAGGGCTAAGCCATCACTGAATCCTTGACACAGTAATTGATTATAATAAAAATATTTAAAAATACCTTCTCAAGTCTTCTTATTGTGTTCTTGGCTCTTTTGGACCATCAGAGCTGACTGAGAAGCTTCATACGGACGTACTTTAGGTCACAGGTGAGCTTGCGGTTCTTGGCCTCTAGCTCCTGGCAGGAGACGCAGGACGGACCCTCTTGGGGATCATCAATGTCCAGCATTGGTACGTTGAACATGGCCACCTCGGTTTCATCGATGTCATAAAAGGACATCATCTGTGGTGTGGGGTTGCTCGCCCTCAGCTCTCTCAGGCTCTGCATTGTGATCTGTAGTTTCATACCTCGGACCAGCTGATCTATGGCCGCCATCTCCATCTCTACGTGGTCTTGGTAAAGGTGCTTGTCCAACCTGGACTGGGCGTAGTCACAGCCCTCCACCGGACAGGGCATCTTGCGTATGTTGATCCGACCACTTGCATATTGGAGAAAAATTTTGCGCTCCTCCTTGTTGGCCATGTGGTGCACAGTAAGAAGGTGCTTACCTAGATACTTAAAACTGTACTGGCACATTGGGCAGTCAAAGGCCTTCTTGGGACGGGTCATCTCTCAGAAAAAATCTGAAAAATAAAAAAAGAAAAGCTTAATACACAGCTTTCAAAGATCCAGCAGCTATGTCAACAGCTGGACTACAGCTAAATAGGAGCCGGGAGATGAGAGCCTGGGGCCCGCTGATCATCCAGCTGCGCCGCTGGCGCATGGCTATCAGCAGAGCCGAGGCTAAGCTACAGATCGGCCGGCATGAAGCCCGCACCTGGGCCCGCTGATCATCCTGCTGCGCCGCTAACGCATGTACCGCTAACGCAGGGCTATCAGAGCCGATGCTAAGCTACAGATCGGCCGGCAGCTGAATGCCCAGGGGCCGCAGACTACCCAGCAAACACGACCATGCTATGCTAAAAAGCCGACTGGTGAAAGCGTAAAGCATAAAAAAATAAAACCTCACCGTTCAATGGGGGAAGGGTCGATGTGTGGTCCCTTAACCAGCGTGGCGCTCCTCTAGAAAGTGCGTGAGTCACCGTGAGTCTTAGTGCTGCGTGAGCCTCCTCTCTGTGCTGCGTAAAGCTCCTCTCCGTGCTGCATAAAGCTCCTCTCTGCGGTCCGTGTACATCCAGATGGTGGTCTGCTAGTTGACCGAGGAGATGGAGCTTATATGGGGTGGAAGGTGCGGCGCCTGCTAGTCTGCTTAACAAGATGCACCTGGTGAAGCCGCGTGATTAAGGCCAGCCATGCCGAAATGAGTGGCCAATCAGCGCGAAGCAGGGTGCCAGAAAGTCTGCCTCTCCGGATGGCGCACCTCTGCCCCTCTGCATGTAGGCAATGTAGTCCAGCGGTGAACCTTTTGCCCTCTCCATTGGGAGACCGGGGTTCGTCACCCGGAGCTTACAGATCTTTTATTTTTTTAGCCCAATCAATAAAAATTATAACCCCAAGTTGTGGCTTGATCCACCGGGCATCATTTTGCCTGCTGGAACCTTTTTTTTCCTCTTTCCCCTGTGCTCTTCTCCTCCAGACAACCGCGGGGAATTGGAGGTTCTTAAAGGGGAATTGATCAACCAAAGCCGGGCAGATTCCTTATTGCTACCACCATGTAGAAATGCTTTAAACACATGCACCCAACCCGGGAAACAGTCACAGTTAAAAGCATTATCACACCAAATATATGGGTCACTAGTTCTGCAGAACCAAAACAAGGACCGGGCCCTCCATTGCACAGGTCGAACACAGAACCACCATGCCCACTTACAGGTCACGTGACCGGGCCGGTCCAGCGGTAGAGCGTCTGCCTCCGGTGCGGGGGATCAGCGGTTCAAAACCCGGTTGTGCTTTTTGAACTATACTGTGAAATGTGACTGGAGGTTTATTTTTTTTTTTATAAAAATATAGATGAATTGTAGCCTGGTCCTCCAGAACCAGGGGGCCCATGGACCGGGGCCTGGTTCCCCACAGGCCTCCAGAACCAGGACCGGGACCATGGAGATCCTCTCCCCAGAAACGGAGCACCGCGGGTCCGCCTGCCTGCATGCAGACGGTCTTCACAGGGCCTGCTTAACCAGAACCAGGGGGGTCCATGGACCGGGCCCAGGACCCCCCTGGTTCTCCACAGGCCTCCAGAACCATGGGGCCCGGTTCATAACACCGGGGACAGGTGTCGAGACCAGGGGACAGTAATCCGCAGGGCTTGCTTAACCAGAACCTGGGGGGCCCAGGACCGCCCTGGTTCTCCACAGGCCTCCAGAACCCTGGGGCCCGGTTCAGAACCAGTGCACACCCAGGGACAGTTGTCGAGACCAGGGGACAGTAATCGGCAGGGCCTGGGTCCAGAACCAGGCTCCAGAACCAGGGGGCCCATGAAGATCCTCTCCCCAGAGGCGGAGCAC